>NC_041380.1:91779696-91797031 GCF_002162155.2 Triticum dicoccoides | reverse complement strand
AGAAGGGTGACAACTCGATCTGATCATAATCTGTCAATTGGTTTCTCTCTCAAACGTTGTGTCTCGGTGCCTCGCTCGGTAGCCCCCTCGATATGTAGACTTATCGCGCGCGCACAGCTGTAGTGACGATGACGCTGAACCCAGTGTGCCTTGTTTTTACCGGCCTCATGTGATAGTTTTCACCCTGTTTTTTGTTAATTAACAAGGCAACCTTTTCTTTGTTACTACTAGTGAATCTGAAGTCATTCGGGGCAGACATAAAATATATCACTTCAACCCAATTATCACAACAACTATTTTAAAAGAAATTAGCTAGCTGCTCGTGCGTTGCACGGAACATGAAGATGCATTTGTATGAGTAGTTTATCTTGTGAGAGAAAAGGTTGAACGAGGGAAGGCCTTATTTGCGAATGTGGAGAGACGTGTGGGTATATTTTTGCAAAATTGCCATAGTTTCTTTCCTATCCGTTAGATATAAATCCGACGGCCTATATTACAGGATGGCACGCACACCATCATCACCAACTCTTTTTCTACTCCCTCCATCCGAAAATACTAGTCATCAAAATGGATAAAAAGAGATGTATCTAAAACTAAAATACGTCTAGATACATTTCCTTTTATCCATTTTGATGACAAGTATTTCCGGACAGAGGGAGTATTTGTCTTTTTAGAGATTTCAACAAGTGACTATGACCGGACCTTACCAACATACTCAAAAAGTAGCACATAATTTTGATGTTACCCTCTTTTCTTGGCGGTGTAGTGCCATCTAGATACCTCATAAATAAATTAAGGACAAATCTGACCCCTTCCTGAAAAGACATACGGAGCAAAATTAGTGAATCTACACTCTAAAATATGTCTACATACACATCCGTATGTGGTAGTCCCTTTGAAATCTGAAAAAGACAAATATTTAGGAACGAATTGAGTATATATAAGAGTAGACATGGAGATATATCTCCATCATGGTCTACAACAAAAATGTGTTGGGCTGGTTAGCGCCGGATGCTCGCAACGCGATGACATGAGTTCGTATTCTGTCTTTTAACTTTATATTTTTATATTATATATTACTCTACTTATTTGATATATACTTCTTTCGCCACTGTACTGACAGTGGAACCCACAGAGTACTTAGAATACAAGATTAAGGATGGACTTGTTTCTTTTTAACTTTCTGTACGAAGCTGTAGCCACCTTGCAAGTCACGTGTACACTGTGCATGCAATTAACTTTTTATAGAGGGACAATCATACATGCAATTAGCTCAAATGGATTGGATGTCACTCTATTATTTCCAGCATAAAGAGCATCTCCAACGGCAGCCGGCAAATTTCCTCCCGCTTCCTTAAGCGGAGGACGACATCAAACGCCAGCGGCATACATTTTTACAACTCTAACCAACCAGATGAAATTCGTGCAAACACGGACTGATTTCATATAAGCATGAAGGATTTCGTATAAAAAAGTCGGATCTTCATATAAACATCATAGATTTCATTACATTTACATGAACTAAGAGGTGCCAATCCGGCTCTCTTGTATAATTAATACTCCCTCCGTCCGAAAATACTTGTCCTAGAAATGGATGTATCTAGACTTATTTTAGTTGTAGATACATACAATTTATCCATTCTAAGAACAAAAATTTCCCACCAGCTGGAGAGCGAGTACATAATGTAAATGGCCGCCCGCGGATCCCTTTGTCTTCCTCATGTCTGTCATACACTTGCGGGGTTGACGAAGGTCCTCAGAAGAGACGAAGCAGCAAAGAAACCACCTGAATCTGCGGTCGTCGCCTCGGCGATGGCCTTCATGGGTCCCAAGTGGCGGAGGCCTCCCATGTTCTACTTCTCCTCGATGATGGCGGCGGACACGGAGAAGCTGGCCACCGACTCGTCGCTCTCCATGCACCCGGCTTCTGTCTCTGCCTGCATGGCGCTGCCGCAGGCACGGGAGGCGCGCCCACAGACATGGGAGGCGCGGCCACCGCAGACACTGGTGGCGCGGTACGACGCGGCAGCGATGGCGCCCGTACCTGCGTGCTCACCGCCGTGCCGGCGTGGAGCAACTCGCCACTCCTCATCGAGCTAAACTGGAGCGGCGAGTTGCTGAACCACACGCCTGCTTGGGGTGGCAACTGGCTCCGTCGGGCCAAGCGAGGTTGGTGAAGCATGGAGTGGCCTCGCCCGTATCCGGAGGGCTCAGTGGGCCACCCAGCCGGGTAATATGCCGGATAACGGCTCATCGGAAGCCATCGGAGGAGTGGAGAAAATGGTGAAGGAGGAGATGGGGGAGCGGCGGAGGGGTGCGATTCTTGCCCGCTGTCTATCTGGCCTCGTGTAAATAGAGGGCGGACGGTAGGAGCTTGGCCGGCGTCTGGCCTCGTTTAAACTGAGGGCGGCCGGGAGGAGCTCGGCCGGTGTTGCGTTTAATTCCGGCCCGCTCATGAACAGACGTGTGGCTGGAGTAGGATTCTCGGTTTGCATGCGGGTTTAACGAAGGGGTTTAATGGAGGCGTTGGGCATGCAGCGGGCGGCGCAGTACTATTCAATTTGACAGCAGTAATGAGCCGTCAAATCACAAAGGCCCTCACCTATCGTGAAACCGACCGAGCTAGACTGCCCCGCCCTCTAGCCTTTTAAAAAATGTATATACTCCACTTTTGTACAGTAGTAGTATCGATGGATTGCGCCATGGAGCAAAACTTGAAATTAAAAAAAAGGTGGTACATATAGAGAGCGCTTGTCGCCAAATTATGCATATAGTAATATTAAAAAGGCTTGTCACAATAATGGTGTCCAGCACAAGTGCACAACCCACCCCTCAAATAAAACTAAGCACCCTGGAATTCTTTGACAAACCTAAGCACCCTGAAATTCTTTGACAACTAAACTGCTGGCTATATGATGTTGGCCATATATATTGTACGTATATAATGTGAAGAAACGAGTGGTAGTACTGTACCAACTAAAAGATGAAATGTAAGAAATACTTGTATGTACGTACTGAAGAGTTAAAGTAACAAGAAGAGACATAACATAGTTCTGCTGGGGGCTCAGCACAACACACCCCTCAAATTAAATTAAGCACACCTGAAATTAAACTTTGCAACTATTCTGGTAGACACTGCATTAGAACCACCATGAGCAATGACACTGCCACCTTACTCAGAGTCCTCGTCCATGTCCTCGACTTCGTCCTTGTCCCTCTTCCTCTTGGCCGATACTTCTTTGCTTGAACCGCACACTTGGCTGTTGCTCTTCATCCAACCCTTGTAGATATTGAACCAAAGGTAGACATCCATTGCAGCGTACTGGATGTGGTCTATATCTTGTACATTCTGCTGCCATGCATGACGATGAAACGTGTATGGTGGTTTCTCCAGTTTACTGTACGACGGATGAACCATGGCTCCTGCCAGGGTCAGCATTGAAGGCTGAAGAGAGGACACCAGCCGATTCTTTTGGAGGTCGAAGGTGTTGCCTACAATGAGGCCTACCCGACGCAGGACTTCTTTGTCGTTACCAAAGTCTATAATAACGAATTTGACTAGGTTGCTCCCGAGGAAGTCCTTAAAATCCTGGCACTCAACATCGGCATGGCATATGTGGTAGACCAAGCATAAGTCATGCACGCAAACCTGGATCACGGCGGGCTTCTTCCTCTCTTCGTCCTTTAGATCCTCCTCTCGTCCCAGGACTGTGGTGTACTCAACATCTAGCCCAGCGACCCACTCATCATCTGAGTTTTCAAACATGTGTCTGAAGCGAGAAAGGCATCCTTTCACCGTCGCGGAAGAACGGATGTAGATGACGTCGAACTCATCGTCGGTGATGGTTCTAACCTTGTACTCACCGCCGATCCTGGAGATTTGGGACGCCATGGAATTGGGAGGAGGGTTAGGATTAGTGGAACTGCCGTAATGTGAATGGATGGGACGACTAGGAGCGAACCGCCGTAGTATTGAAGGACGTGCGGGGACGAGTAGGAGCGAACTGCCAGCGTGCGAACGGCAGGGTAGTGGCTTTCCATTCTCCCATGATACGGGCTTCCGAGAGCCCTTGGATCTGAGATCGAACGGTTGCATGGCGTGATTCTAGACCTATGGGTGAATATCCTATCCTGAAGGGTTATTCTACAAATTTTCAGCAACTTAGCATGCGACCATTTGATCTCAGATCCAAGGGCTGCCAGCAGCCCGTATCGTGGTCGCGCCTACCACGACCGTCGCGTCGCTCGTGCGGTCGCGCCCTTGGAGATTTAACATGGTGCGTTGGGCTATCTGATGTTTGGCATGTTATACATAGTCATCACTTAGTCACTCATACTACAACAAGGTTGGCTATAAGTGTATTTTTTTACTCCTCTCTATCTCTTTCTTCGTACTCCCTCCGTCCCATAATATAAGAACGTTTTTGGCACTAGTGTAGTGCCAAAAACGTTCTTATATTATGGGACACATGGAGTACTAGTATTTATTGCATTTGCCAAGGAGTGACCTCTTCCAATGAAATGGTTTTGCTAAGTTTGCTTCATTTAATTAGCTATAGACTCAAAATTGTCTTTTCACCTAGGTACACGCGCTCAGCACCGTTTTTTCCTTGGGTTACCAAAATAGTCTCTCTCTTCTTGAATAACTTGCCACATCAGACTTTATGCCTAGGTGGCAAGCTTAAGCACCTGTAGGAGCAAGTAAAAGTAAGTACAATAGTGCGCTTTACATGGCATTTTTGCATATGTGGAGAAAATAAAGGCAAGGAAAAAGTGGAGAAGTGGGCTCTCATGCAAGAGCCAGCCTCTACTACATGGTGGAGCATTGGGAGAGGCACCTGTATGGAGGTAGTCAGGAATCTGGGAGACTCACGCCGGTCGTAGCGCCGCGGTTAAAATGATAATGGCAAGTCAAATCACGGGGCCCCACCTATCCAGCAGTAACTCGTTGTTAAATCACACAGCCCTACGTTTGCAGCAGCCTACTCCCTCGTCTTCTCGCGTCTCTGTCGAAGCGACTAAAGCGCTATGTTACAGTAGCATATTATGTTACCACAAGCACCTCTTTCCTCATTAAATAGTTGCCACATAAGCAAAATTGTCCTGGGATGTGTTAAGTTACTACCTAAGTTACTCCCACTATGGCTAGCCTAAGAAACAACGTGAGAGTTAATGCACCATGCCTTTTTGTTTACTATTTGGTTTTCGTAAGATGACTTAATACTCACCTAGACGGAGGGAGTATTCGATTTGAAAGCGGGCAGCGCAGTTCCCGATACGGCTTTAATGCAGACAAGGGAGGGAGTAGCGGTTCCCGATATGTTGAACGGCCAATGCATCCTCCTCAATTAATGCATGAGGGAAGTAATGGGAGGAGGTCCGGGAAAAGAGGCTGCACGATGTGAATGCAACGCAGTTTGCCCTCATTGCCCTCCTATAGAGGTGCCCCTCCATTCCAATGCACCTACCACATCGTACGCACCTAAGCATTTTCTTAAGCACCTACACTAAGCGCAAAAGAGCTCACTCCAGATCCATGGCGGTGATGCGCGTGAGCGGCCAGCGGCTGCGCCAGATGGTCCACGACACCGGCCTGCGGCATGGCATCGAGGATCGTCTCCAGACGGTGTTGGAGAGCGGCTGGTGGATGGCCGACGTCGACGCCAACTACGACTCTCAGTTGGACCAGATGATCATTGACACCAGCAACAAGTTCACCGTCATCAAGAAGCTCGCGGACGACATCGCCGTACTCCTCCAGCCCGCGTGCCCGGGCTCCTCATTACCTGCCACCCTAATCGGCCTCCATGACCGGAACCTCTTTCAAGCACTGGTGGCCCTGCGACTGCCCGCCGACACCACGAAGAATGTCCACCTGGAGGTCACGCTCGCCGCGAGGCGCCTCGCCCTGCAAGAATTCGTCGACCTACACATCCACGTGTACGAGCAAATCGTGTACATAGGTATCTACAATGCCAGTGAGGACGCTACGAGGTTGGCCTTCCTCAACCGGCTGGAAGCCTTGGATGCCTTTGCTGAGAAGCACCTCGACCTCGCCACAAAAGCCGCCGCTCCTTAGCCGTCGGTCGGTGGCCCGGCGCACTAAGTTGAGGAGGAGGAGGTCGTACGTTCGTGGATCCATCTTTCTTCTTGCCTTCTGTAACCACCACTGCGATCGCATCATCATGGCCTTAATTCTTATTGTGATGTTGCATTCTCGTTCCAGTCAATACCGACATGTGCGATCCCTTTGCTTAATTATATGCATCACTGTAACTAGTACTCGATTCGTCAATTTATAAATTGTGCTTACCTTTTCCATCAACTTCGTGCAACGCGCGGGCATCTTGCTAGAAACACTAGAATATGTCTATATAATCCGTATGTGATAGTCCATTTGAAATCTCAAAAAAGACAAATATTTAGGTACGGAGGGAGTAATATATTAGGAGTATATCATGCACACAAAGGCAGAGGAGTGGTGGGGCCGAGAGGGATGAGGGGCACGTCGGGGGGATGAGGATCCCCTGACGCGAACAATCCTACCATTATGTCACTGACATGTGGGACCCATAAGCGTGGGTCCCACCTGTCAGCGAAGGAAAGGCAGGGCAAGGCAGTGATAGCCACGTCAGAGGATCCATGTCCACGTCGGGGGACGTTGTGCCGTGGGTTGGAGCAGCGTCGTGGGAATCGCGTGTGGGTGTGGCAGTGGTAGAAACAAGAAACGTGATGGTCGTCGTGGTTCAACTTCCATGGACAAGCTGTCATGTCTGCTGAGACATGTATATCAAAACTAGAGTGTTTATATTTCAAGCACGTGAACAAGTATTATTCTACTACTTTGGATCCATTGCAACGCGCGGGCCAGCACATTGGTAGTAGTAGTGTCCATCTCTATCTCTAGAGGCCTTCCCTCGTTCATCCTTTTCTCTCACAAGATAAACTACTCATACAAATGCATCTTGATGTTCCGTGGAACGCACGAGGATGTTTCCTTGGGGGTCTCTCCAGCGCGGCGTGGCCGTAGTTGCAAGTTGACGCACCTTGAGATGCCGACGTTGAGGGGCACTCGGATTTCCTCCGATGAGCGGGTAAGATGAGTTTGATCACGTAGTAAATGCATTCTAAAGACTACTTCCGTGTCCATTTCCTAATTCTCCCCCTGCCCACTGTTTCACAGGTTAGGCTCGGTGCGAGTGGAGATTGGCTTGCATATGTACGAGAGGGTACCAACATCAATTTGCACAACATTTACAACGGTGACACCGTTCCTGTAGAACCTTTGTCCAACATTGGGATCAGCCATGCAACGGGCCACCGCATGAATTGGTACGATGGAACCACTGTGGGATTGAATAAGAAAGCACGAACCTTGCACATGGCGGTCAAAGGCGGACCATGATGTCTGCGGCCGATTTGTTGTCGTACGAGTAGGAAGACGATGTGCTCCTTTCTAACCGCATCTTCGCGGTGACAAACCAGGGGACTTATTTTGTATGGGACACATCATATGATATACTCCCTCTCTCCCAGTTTATTTGTTTTGAATCTTTTCGTTTTGTAAGTTTCAAATTCAAATTTAGAGCTCCCCATCACATGTTGAGATTACAATGTCCATTAAATCATTGTGTGCATGTATAGTAAAGAAACAAATCTCGAGTTTGGCACGAGTTCGTGCTGCGGGAGCACCACAAGCCCTGGCGCGGGAGTTACATTTCCCTCTCAGGGCCATCGGGACTGAGCTTCAGCGCCTTACTACACCTACCTTTGAGTCAATAACATATGGACCCAATAGGTGACTGGTCCACATGTAATGCTGCCGTAGGCAGAGGGGCAGTGGGGCCAAGAGGGGTGAGCCGCAGGTCGGGGGACGTGTGGTTTCATGGGTTCGAGCGGCGTCGTGGGAATCGCGGGTGGCTGTGGTAGAAACTTGATGCTCGCTTCATTTTAGGTGGCCCACATGTCATGCACACAAAGGCAGAGGGGCGGTGCGGCCGAGAGGGGTGAGGCACACGTCGGGGGGCGTGGTGCCGTGGGTTGGAGAGGCGTCATGGGAATCGCGAGATGAAACATGATGGTCGCCGTAGTTGAACTTCCATGGACAAGCTGTCATGTCTACGGACACATGCACTGCATACCGATCACTGGAAGGAGTAGCAGAGAAAACTATATATGCGGATAAATAGTTCCTTATAGTCAAGCGGACCCACGCTACTACTCTGTTCCAAAGACATGCACACCATCGAAATAGTCCATCTATATCAATATACATCGAGAGGGAATAATGTTTTTACAAGAGAGGAAATAGTTCATCCATCCATAATGCCCTCCTGCTGGTGCAGCCTTTTCTTCTTCTTCTTATTCTTCTTCTTCTTCTTCTTGTTCTCATTCTTTGTGGGAGACGGCTTTGCAACAAGCTCTTTGGACCTTGCAGCTATCTCTAAACTCACACGGGCATCGAGGGCAGCATATTTTATCCGCCTGTACGTCAAGGGATAATTCTCCCATCTAGACGACCTTAATGCCACCATCTCGTCACTCTTCTGAAGATTTGTACCGAGCACAAAATTTGCTACGTCGAATAGGGATGGTGTCTATTTATTACAAACTTCTACAGGAATTTTGATTCTGGTTTGTAGGTCAGCGATGCTTTTCAAATCAAGGTTGTACAGCTCCAGCTTCTGTTTGTCCCCTTCAATGGTTGCCCCACAGAAGTATACGTCCTCCCGAGACAAGAAATCGTGAAGCTCACCTGGTATGTAGGGCGAGTGTATGATGTGGTACACCAAAACATCATCTTCGAGGCACAGCTGAAGGACGGCGGCGCGCTGGATCTTCCCAAGGGCACGCTCCGTGTACTCTGCGTCGAGACCGATGACCCTCATCTCTACCTTTTCGAGGGAGTTGGATACATTGTTGATCCACTGCCGAACAACCCTTGGGTGGACGGTGACGGTGGCAACTATGCACATCAAGCCTTCGACGAGGACATGTTGGACGCTAAAAACCTGCATCTCGATCTCTTTCGCCATTTGGAACCGCTGGAACGGATGGCTATGGTTTGGAGAATTAGGATTAGATGGCTAGTCTAACTGAAGTAGTAGATGATTATTTAAAGAGGTTAAAACAATGTGAATGCAGTGGGGTTTGGATGCAAATGAAGACGAAGGGGAGGTGAAGAAGCCGAGGAGAATCGGTTCCCGATGGAGAAGGAGTAAATGGGAGAAGTGGCGTGCAGGCAGTTGATTAGACGGCTAGGTAGACTAAACGAAAAGGCTATGCGGGTAGACTGATGAGTCGTACCTATTCGTGTACGTGCCCATCCTTCCTGATAGGTGGGACCTATGCAAACGGATAAAAAATGTGTCGTAGTTTTTTTTAGCGCGTGAGTGGGAGACACAGCATTCTCTGGATAAGGAATACTCCCTCCGTTTAGGTGAGTATAAGTCACCTCATGAAAATCAGGTTTTCCCAAAACCTTTAGGCGTGGAGCATTAACTTCCTGCTCGATCCCCTCACAGCCTCGTTAGCCAGCGTTCTCTTCCTCTGCTGCCGCATTCTACCTTTCCATTTTTCCTCTTCTCAAGTGTGGAACGATCTGCATGCCGTCCTTGATGCACCAGAACGACCATTGCATGCATCGCGGCAGAGCGTTGATTGGGCATGCACGAGAATTTGGTTCTGCTCGCAATATGGATGATACCTGAACGATGAAGTGAATAGGCATGCTAGCACGGGAGACCTATTTACGCTATACAATACTGGAGTACTCATGTACCTACTACTACTACTACTACTACTACTACTACTACTACTACTACTACTACTACTACTACTTAGTAGTAGTAGTAGTAGTAGTAGTAGTAGTAGTAGTACAACTGTGGTACACTTGATGGTCAAAATACTATTCATCTGGTCCTCACAGTGAAGTGACAACACCCTGCGCCTGACACTAGTCCAGGCGGCGTGTTCGGGTTACCAAAGTCAGCCTCACCCTGTGCACAGTGCAGTCTGTCACCGCCGCTGTACAGCACATTGGCGCCTCGCCTTGTCTCCCTCTCCGCTCCCATAGCACCACTCCATCTTCATCTCCTTCTCCGTCTCCATCTCACTGTGCCCCCGTGTACCGTCGCCTCACTCGCCTCCCCAGTACCACTATTCCCTCGCTAGCCGCTCCAGCACCGACATCCTTCTCCTTTGTAAATCAAGCCCCCTTCCAAACTCCACCATGGCCGAACGCGAACCGCGCAACATCCATATGAGCCGCGATTGGAGCAATCTCCCCAGTGACATCCTCGACCTCTATTGTTCGTGTATGGATATGTTGAGCGCCCTGTGGCTGGCTGCATGCTCGAGGGACATGCACAAGGCCATCGTCGAAGCGAGGCCTAAGCTTTTCAAGACACACTACTTGCTGCTATCTGGTCTTGCGAGATTCGCTCACCATGATATGGAGGCGTGCATGATGCCCCTCGACTTCAATCCGATCTCCATTAGCCGAAACTTCTTTGCAGGTATGTAGTGGGTCGCCGTACATCATTTCCCTCGACATCGATCCGATCACCATCGCCCGAAACTTCTTGGCAGGTATGTACTGGGTCGGCATGAACTCCCACTGGATGGCTGCCTTCAGAGAAGACGGTAAAAAGTTGGTGCTCGTGAACTTCCAGACCTCCCATGAGATTATCCTTCCTCCATTGGTTTATATAGAGTATTACCATCGCGGTCCAAGTCATCTAGATTACTACGTCAGTTGGACGGACCTTGTTTTGCAGAAGATTGTAATCTGCCAAGTGCCCACACGACATGCGAATTACACAGACTTCAAGCTAATTGCCTTGTTCGACCGCGGACTCGCCTATCTTTACGCCGGTGCCTTCTTTAGCTGGAGACAACTCGGCTCGCAGTGGATCATCGTCAAAGCTGATACACACTTCTGTGATGTTATTGAACACAATGGCATCATCTACGCGATCGACAAAGCAGATGGCACCACGTATTGCTGGGACGATGCATGTAAGTTGTTTCCTCTCATGTTAGTTTCCTCATTTTCATGATGTAGAAACATACACCACATTGTTGGTTTCATCTAACCATACATTAGGGAAGTAATTGTGCATATGGAGAACTCTATATTTGGAAGTAGTGAAATCCTGCAATGCTTACCATGTGTACATACCTATATTCGCCCTTCAGCAATCAATGGCTAGAATAATATCCTCACAATTTTTTTTCCCACAGAACACGAGTATATAACAATGCATGGTCTGTTAGTTACCTTGAAGAATTTGTTTGTGAGGACATAACATGCATGACATGGTAGTTTCCTGTGAAGAATCGATTGCGAGATAACATGAGTATAACCATGCATGGAACTTCTATATTTTCGAACCCAGTATACATTTCCCTGTATTTTCCTCCCAGTTCCAACAGGGACATATCAATGATGTTTCTTGCATTATCCTACTCATATTCTGAACACTGTTGATCTTACATTAACAATGCATGTCCTTTTTGATATGATGCAGTGTCCCTACAGTTACTGCCCTTTGTAATCACACCACCTTTGCCAAAAACAGGGAAGCACAACTGGTTCCTCGCTCGATCAGACGACGGCAAAAGACTGATGATCATTCGGACACATGAGCCGGAAAAGTTATATTGCAAAAACCCCACTGTATACAAGCGCCATGTAATACGTGAGTATCCGGACAGTGGTTGTTACGTCTATGAGCAGGATACCAGCTTGTTGGGGCCTTTAGGATTTTTTAGTTGGAGGCGGGTAAACAACCTTGGTTCACACTCTCTGTTTCTCGGACTGAATTATCCGATTAACCAGGAGATCACCGTTGGCAAGGACCTTGATGGCAGAGAGACTCTGTTTGCTATGGAAAACTGTGTCTACACGGGGAGCCCTAGGAGTTCGGGAGCAAACTCCCCTGATTGTCAATGATACAGCCTGCAGCCAAAAGAAGGTGAGAATGGCAAAGGCATCCGGATTAACTTTGATCCTTGGATGTCTCAATTACGACAGGCAGTGATGTGGTTCGAGCCTTCAAGTTGATAGGTAATTGGGCTGTTGCATCGAAAGGGTGGAGTATTGGTGTCTCCGGATCACTGGTCGCTGAAGCGGGGCTGCAAATTATGATGGTGTTGGATCATCTCTTCGAATGACTTTGTTGTCTTTGCTGCTGGTTCTGGATGGGTAGTTCTTTCTTTTGTTATGCATATTCCTTGTCATTTGGTCATCCTCATCTATGTCACTCTTACTATGTAATAGTTGCTTCTGTTTAGAATGTCATTCTCGTCTGGATCACGAGACTCTGAGCGCTGCAGATGGGTGTGTTTTGGTGGTGTAGCAAGACTTCTTATGAACTATCATGTCTTGCTGTTTATGTCAGTAGTAGTCACTAGTCAGTGTTTGAATGTTGTATATATCGTTGTTTCGAACTGTTTATTGTCTCGAACTATTGGTGGGCTAAATGAGGGCATCACCATTCTCCAGTGTTCAGAGTATATCTCCTTTTTTCAAGTTATATAATTTGAGCTCAGTGTCTTTTCGATGATGTACACTTGTTTGGGCCAGTGAGGTGTCGTTGAATATGGGCCGAGTAGTAACGCAATGCCAAACAGGTCAATTATGACTCTCAGGCCGGGCTCTCAAAAGATCCTGAAAAAAAAGGTCGGGCTCTCCAAAAAAGAAAGAATAAGGACTCTTAGGCCGACATGTGGGCGCCACTGGTGTTTTCGTGCGCTTGCGTGCCGAGAGCATATTGGCGCGTGCTCGAAATTCATGCTACCTTTTCATCCCCAGTCTCCCGCCCCTCCCCCACCTCTGGAATCTCGATTCCTACTCCAGTTCCCCCAAACCCCCCTCCTGTACTCCCTGTACTCAAGCGCACTATCATGTCGCGGTCAACGCGGATCTCCGAGCCGGAGATCCTGAGGTCCGTCCTGCCTTCGGTCGCTGCGTGCTATCGCTCAATGGTGGCATGGCGGCGCTTGACGACCAGTTTGCCGGCAAAGTGTTGATGGTAACCATCAACGGCGACCGGCCTCCCGTCTCGCCGGATGACCTTGTCAAAGCTCTTGGCATTGCGCACGGCATCCAAATAAGTGACTTGCTCGTCGAAGTCTGTCCGCCACCGGCTGATTTCTTCGTCAGGTTCCGGACAACTTTCGATTGCAGTCGTGTGTTCGAATCTTCCCGGCGTTTGTTCTGCGATGGCGCGCTGGTGAGCTTTGATCGGTGGCACCCAGGATGGGGCTCGGTGCCCTCTGAGCTTGAGTTTTTAACAAAGTTTACCTTCCACGGCATGCCTCGACGTGCTTGGAATAGCGAGTCCATGAACGAGCTTATCAACGACCTCAGAGGTGAGCTCGTAACTATGTTTGTTCCTCCAGACAGCTGGGCTCTGACGGTTATGGCATGGATGAAGAAGCCGTCCACCATACCGAAGGTGATTGGTGTTGAGATACCGGTGCAGGAACCGGGGTTGTACTATTTGTCGCCACCAAGGCCGCCGCGGACCACGTTAGGGATGTACCTGTATCGAGTGTTCGTGCATGTCGAAGAAGTGGTCAATCCATCAATCGAAGTCCTACCACCACCGCTGGTGCCAGGGTCCGTCGACGACGTCCATTACAGGAGTCAACGTCAGACTTTCCCCGTGTTGCTCGGAACGATGGATGGCACATGGCCTACTCCATCGCACGGTGGAGGCCACTGCTTCTTTGGGAGAATAGGCAGGGCTGGCTGCCTGGATGTGCTCTAATTTGAGGTAATAACTGAATCTTGTCAGATACTAGTTAAATCCGAGCTATGGGTGTGAAGCACTGATATGCCAGTACATTTGATTGTGACATGTTCTAATTTTGTACCTGAACTTTTTTTAGAAAGGGTTGTACGTCAATTTAATGTGCTAGCAGCACTTATTGTGTTGTTTGTCTGTTTTCTTTGCACAACATTCAAGATATTTCTCCGTCATTGATAAAGATGATGAAGCGTTATGTACGACTTCGTTGGTTTCAACATAGCCCTTCCCGTAGCGATCCATTGCTTCCATCCTGATTGTGCCGCCTGCGTGAAATTTTTGTATGCAAGTTCAATGTGCTATGATGTTCTATATGATTGTGTCAACTATATAAGTTTTTACTGAGCATCAGCAATGCATATAGCTGAAAGATGTATTTACGAGCATCGGCTGATGGGTCTCTCTCTCTATCTCTCTTTCTCTCTCTCTCTCTCTCTCTCTCTCTCACACACACACACGCACACGCACAAGAGGGGCCCATTGAATTATTTATTTGCTCGTGACAGCTTTTAATTAGGTTCTACTGTAATCTAACTTTTTTCTTAAGTTATTAATTGAGCTCAGTGACTTCAAAAAGTTGTACAGAAGCCTTGTTTGGGCCTTTCCGGCGTCGCTGAATGTGGGCCGAGTAACCATGTTAGGTTGTACTGTACTACACAGGCCTTTTCGCTATTTTTTTTAAATAATACATTTTTTATTAATTTTCATAAATATTACGCTGGGTAAAAAAATTCAAAAATAATACACCGTCGGCCCGCTGCAGGCCGACTGGGCCTAGTCGGCCGATTGGATTCCAGTCGGCCTACAGCTGGCCGACTGGCCCCTGTTGGCCCACTGTGGGCTGATTGGGTCCTGTCGGCCCACTGTGGGTCGACTAGAGCTAATTGGCTCGCTGTGGGCTAATTGTTTTTGCAAAAGTGTTAATCATGTATTTAAAAAATATGTGTATTGTGACCTCCTCCGCTCGCTGTGGGCCCACTGTTGACTAAAAAATATGTTTTAAAAAGTGTTAATCATGTATTTAAAAATTGTTAAATATGTGTATAAAAAATGTTTCTTATCTATACAATTTTTTTAAATGTGTGTATAAAAATAGCTTTTTTCAACATCAGCAATGTAACTGGGCCGACAGTTGTACACAATATCTGGGTCAACTTGTTATTCTCCGCCCCGTTGGGCTGCAAACTTTCCTAGGATGTATGCATTAAGCTTAACAAGAAAATAGACTTTTAAGAAATAATAAATGGGATGTAATTATAATAACTGGACAATTACTATGCACTAAACACGTAATTAGTTTGAAAAATATATTATTTTTAGAATTTGAAAATTTTAATTTCATTACTTGTTGCGCGCGCAATATTTCGTTGGATTTTAACGTAATACAACTTTATTTTGAAATTATATTTAGCCTGACTAGAAATTTCGGATAAAAATATTTCGGATCCCATCAAAATGTGGGAATTTTTTTTGAATTCTGTTTTGAGCGGTTGTTTGAAATTATTAATCGTTGTCCTAGCTAGAAGTTCGGCTGTACTTTTAACAAACTGTAAATGGGTTGTAGTAAATTCTATTAGAATTAAAAAATGGGCGGTACATTCTTACAAATCGAAAATGAGCTATATATTCTCTGCCAAATCTAAGCTGTGGGCCTATTAAGTTGACGCGTACCAAGGACTTTGTCAACTTAGTCAATATAAATGATTCTAGCTGCAGTGATCGTACGATGTCCATCCAACCGTCGTAGTGCTTCTTCAACCTCTGGTCTTCTTGCTCCAGCCGCCCAAAGCAGCGCCGGTCGTGTCGCATGCTCCTGCCTCCCGTGGCCGGTTATGATGCCGTGGAGGCCTCACCGCCCCGTACTACTCCCACCGCTGGTTAGGCCATCCCTCTACTCATCCACACCCCCTGTTATTCTGCGGCGACAGCAGCCTCACACCGCAGTCGAACTAGTGAACCCTCGTACTCCTCTCCGCGTGGGCTTCCACTGCCGCGTCTTCCCCGGCTCCGCGTCGTCCCCTTCCTAGGCTTCCCCGTCGTCCACTGCCCTGGTGCTCTCGGTGCGGCGTGGTCAACGTGGTCAAGGAACGAGTTCCATCAGACGTGGACTGCATGTGGAGAGGCTGACAGCTGGGTCCACGGCCGCAGCAAGGAAGTGCCTCCTTATTGTGCGGAAAATAATGTTTCCTCCACCTGACAGCAGGGACCCACCGGACGGGCCACCGTATTTCACGAAAAAAACGTTTCCCCCTGACTGCCGGGACCCACCAGCTACACCTTCGTACACAAGGAAGTGCGTCTGGGCAAAAAAAAACGATTCGCCCCCCTAATTGCTGGGACCCACCAGCTACATCTTCGCACGCAAGGAAGTGCGTCCGGGCAAAAAAAACCCAAAACGATTCGCCCCCTTGACTGCTGGGACCCATCAGCTACATCTTCGCACACAAGGAAGTGCGTCCGGGCAAAAAAAACGATTTGCCCCCTGACTGCTGGGACCCACCAGCTACATCTTCGCATGCAAGGAAGTGCCTGACAGTCGGGACCCACCTGGTCGAAGCGTACGTAGCGTTGTCATTCTGGTCGTGAACGTATACGTACATATATACTGGTGGATGTAGAGGCGCGCACGTGTCGTAGTAGAGGCGCGCACGTAGCATGTACACGTACGTACATCGGCCAGGGTGCAAGAAAGAAAATACGGCCACGTATGTGTACATATGGGTGGGGTCTCGAACCCTACTCGCGCATACATACGGCGAGGGCTCGTGTACATGGCTGGGTCGGAACGGAGAAACAGTGTCGTCGTCGTGTTCATGGGTCGAAACGGAAATGCGTGGTCGTGTTCATCGGGAGGGCTTGGACGGAAGAGGCGATGGAAACGAGGCCTGGTGTACCGCACAACGGAGGAAACAGACCTCCTACGGTCGAAACAGGGGTCCTGTTGATCGGGAGGGGTGTGGCGTACCGCAAAACGGAGGAAACGGACCTCCTACGGTCGAAACGGGGGTCCTGTTGATCGGGAGGGGTGTGGCGTACCGCAAAACGGAGGAAACGGACCTCCTACAGTCGAAACGGGGGGTCCTGTTGATTAGGAGGGGTGTGGCGTACTGTAAAACGGAGGAAACGGACTTGTGTTGGAGTGCTACGGTCGAAATGGGGGTCCTGTTCATCAGGAGGGGTGTGGCGTACCGCAAAACGGGACTCCACGGGATACTGTCCATCTCCACCGTCGACCCCCTCCAGCCTCCACGAGCTACTATTCATCCACCGTCGACCTCCTCCATCCTCCACGGGCTCCTGTTCATCCAGCCTCCACCGCGCGCTACTCCACTGGCTACTGTTCAACCACCCCTCCATCATCTACTGTTCATCCAGCCCTCCACACCATGGGGTCCTGTTCAACCACCCCTCCACCGTCTACTGTTCATCCTGCCCTCCACACCACGGGATCCTGTTCATCCACCCCTCCACGGGCACCCCTCCATCGTCTATTGTTCATCCAGCCCTCCACCACACCA
>NC_041380.1:91757804-91779249 GCF_002162155.2 Triticum dicoccoides | reverse complement strand
GAATCGCTCGATCGGGTTCAGTTAACAGCCATCGATCGATCACTTGGGTTCAGTAACGCGTAGCCTGCAGTGCAATCGCTCGGGTTCAGTTAGAGCCCAACGCCTCGCTCGGGTTCAGTTAGAGCCAACGCCTCGCACACACGCGCGTACGTGTACGAGAGAAACGCGCATTGCTCGGCCCTCGACCTCCCATCGTAACTGGGAACTCCCCGAAATTTTCCTCCCCCTCGCTTCTACCACGGTTTTTTCCGTCATGGACGGCCCAAAGAATGTCATGCAGCTGCGTCTCCGGCCCGCCTAGGACGAAAAGCCCATTTTCTGTCATGATTTTTTGTCATATAAGTAGGAGCCCACCACATCTATGATGATATCGGGTTTTGTCACAATTATCGTCATAGAAGTGTCATATGTATGACAGAAAAAAAATTCGTTCGGCCCAAAATGTCATGGATGTGTCTTTTTTTGTAGTGAGTGGTGTTATGTGAACGTCGACTACATGACACTTCACCATTATTTGGGCCTAGAGGAAGGCATTGGGAAGTAATAAGTAGATGATGGGTTGCTAGAGTGACAGAAGCTTAAACCCTAGTTTATGCGTTGCTTCGTAAGGGGCTGATTTGGATCCATATATTTCATGCTATGGTTAGGTTTACCTTAATACTTTTGTTGTAGTTGTGGATGCTTGCAATGGGGGTTAATCATAAGTGGGATGCTTGTCCAAGTAAGGACATCACCCAAGCACCGGTCCACCCACATATCAAATTACCAAAGTACCAAACGCGGATCATATGAACGTGATGAAAACTAGCTTGACGATAATTCTCATGTGTCCTCGGGAGCGCTTTCTTCTATATAAGAGTTTGTCCAAGCTTTTCCTTTGCTACAAAAAGGATTGGGCCACCTTGCTGCACTTTATTTACTTTTGTTACTTGTAGCTTGTTACAAATTATCTTATCACAAAACTATCTGTTATTTATAATTTCAGTGCTTGCAGAGAATACCTTGCTAAAAACCGCTTATCATTTCTTTCTGCTCCTCGTTGGGTTCGACACTCTTACTTATCGAAAGGACTACGATAGATCCCCTATACTTGTGGGTCGTCATGAAGTTGAGTCAGACTCAATGCCCGACCACTGTAGAAGATAGAGAGAAAATGGAAGTCATTCTCTATGCCTCAGCCATAGGTTCTATCATGTATGCAATGATGTGTACCAGACCTAATGTGTGCCTTGTTATAAGTTTAGCAGGGAGGTATCAAAGTAATCCAGGAGTGGATCACTGGACATCGGTCAAGAACATCCTGAAATACCAGAAAAAGACTAAGGATATGTTTCTTATTTATGGAGGTGACAAAGAGCTTGTCGTAAATGGTTACGTCGATGCAAGCTTTGACACTGATCCGGATGACTCTAAGTCACGAACCGGATACACATTTATATTGAATGGTGGAGCTGTAAGTTGGTGCAGTTCCAAGCAGAGCGTTGTGGCGGAATCTACATGTGAAGCGGAGTACATAGCTGCTTCAGAAGCAGCAAATGAAGGAGTCTGGATGAAGGAGTTCATATCCGATCTAGGTGTAATACCTAGTGCATCGGGTCCAATGAAAAACTTTTGTGACAATACTGGAACAATTGCCTTAGCTAAGGAATCCAGATTTCACAAGAGAACCAAACACATCAAGAGACGCTTCAATTCCATCCGCGATCAAGTCAAGGAGGGAGACATAGAGATTTGCAAAATACATACGGATCTGAATGTTGCAGACCCATTGACTAAGCCTCTTCCATGAGCAAAACATAATCAGCACCAAAACTCTATGGGTGTTAGAATCATTACTATGTAATATAGATTATTGACTCTAGTGCAAGTGGGAGACTGAAGGAAATATGCCCCAGAGGCAATAATAAAGTTGTTATTTATATTTCCTTATATCATGATAAATGTTTATTATTCATGCTAGAATTGTATTAACTGGAAACTTACTACATGTGTGAATACATAAACAAAACAGAGTGTCCCTAGTATGCCTCTACTTGACTAGCTCGTTAATCAAAGATGGTTAAGTTTCCTTACCATAGACATGTGTTGTCATTTGATGAACGGAGATCACATCATTAGAGAATGATGTGATGGACAAGACCCATCTGTTAGCTTAGCATAATGATCGTTAAGTTTTATTGCTATTGCTTTCTTCACGACTTATACATATTCCTATGACTATGAGATTATGCAACCTCCGAATACTGGAGGAACACCTTGTGTGCTATCAAACGTCACAATGTAAATGGGTGATTATAAAGATGCTCTATATGTGTCTCCAAAGGTGTTTGTTGGGTTGGCATAGATCAAGATTAGGATTTGTCACTCCGAGTATCGGAGAGGTATCTCTGGGCCCTCTCGGTAATGCACATCACTATAAGCCTTGCAAGCAATGTGACTAATGAGTTAGTTGCGAGATGATGCATTACGGAACGAGTAAAGAGACTTGTTGGTAACGAGATTGAACTAGGTATGATGATATCGACGATCGAATCTCGGGCAAGTAACATACCGATGACAAAGGGAATAACATATGTTGTTATTGCGGTTTGACCAATAAAGATCTTCGTAGAATACGTAGGAACCAATATGAGCATCCAGGTTCCGCTATTGGTTATTGACCGGAGATGTGTCTCGGTCATGTCTACATAGTTCTCGAACCCGTAGGGTCCGCACGCTTAACGTTCGATGACGATTTGTATTATGAGTTATGTGTTTTGGTGACCGAAGTTTGTTCGGAGTCCCGGATGAGATCACGGACATGACGAGGAGTCTCGAAATGGTCGAGAAATAAAGATTCATATATTGGAAGGTAGTATTCGGACATCGAAATGGTTTCGAGTGGTTCGGATATTTTACCGGAGTACCGAGGGGTTATTGGTACCCCCCCCCGGGGGGAATTGTTGGGCCTACATGGGCCTTGGTGGAGAGAGAGGGGAGGCCAAGGGGTAGCCACCCCCATGGAGTCCGAATTGGACCAGAGGAGGGGGCGGCGCCCCCCTTTTCCTCTCCCTCTCCTTCCTTTTTCCCTCCGGTAAGAAAGGAAAAGGGGGGGGGGGAATCCTACTAGGAGTGGAGTCCTAGTAGGACTCCCCCCACGGCGTGCCCCTCCTGGCTGGCCACCTCCTCCTCTCCTCCTTTATATACGGGGGCAGGGGGCGCCCCATTGCACATCAATTGTTCTCTTAGCCGTGTGCGGTGCCCCCCTCCACAGTTTACTACTCCGGTCATAGCGTCGTAGTGCTTAGGCGAAGCCCTGCGCGGACCACATCACCATCACCGTCACCACATCGTCGTGCTGACGGAACTCTCCCTCGACCCTCTACTGGATCAAGAGTCTGAGGGACGTCATCGAGCTGAACGTGTGCTGAACTCGGAGGTGTCGTACGTTCGGTACTAGATCGGTTGGATCATGAAGACGTCCGACTACATCAATCACGTTAAACTAACGCTTCTGCTTTCGGTCTACAAGGGTATGTGGACACACTCCCCCCCTCTTGTTGCTATGCATCTCCTAGATAGATCTTGCGTGATTGTAGGATTTTTTTGAAATTGCATGCTATGTTCCCCAACAAAAAACATCACCTCAGGGTTACATGCACGTTGGACATCCAGTAGGGCACGGACTGCCGCTGCGTTCCCGAGTCCATTGCAATTCCAGCTTAAGATTTTCATGATGACCGATCAGCCGCCGATGAGGAGACTGTACACCCGGTAATCGACGACGAAAAACTCTTGGTCGGCGTAGCCACCAGAGGATAGTGAGGGGAACTCACGGAAGCGAAGCCGCCGGAGGACAACAAAACCCTAGCTTTTCTCTTCGCCAGGGGACAGAAAGCTGACGAGGGAGCACCTCGTCAGGACATCAAGCCAGCCTCACGGGGAGGCTACAGGGCCAGCGGCCGCCGGCGGCGGCGGCGACGCACCAACCCTAGGGAACATATGAGAAATCCCCCGTTAGCACACGTAATACACTACACACACGGTTTATTTATTTGCTTTTGTAGCTTGTGCTAGCAGTGCATGGGCTTGGTGCTTAGTATTACTGTCGCTCTTATATTATACTAGGACAGAAGGGATAGAACCGAATGAGCGACTGTATTAGTTTTAAAGATACCGCCTATCAGATAATCTCCTGTCACGCCATTTTTTTTGCCATTAACCTGCACCCGCGAGATTTAAATCAAAGACGTTGGTTTGTCCCAAGGCAAAACCAATGCCACACATCCAACCAAAGTCACGTTTTACTCGCTTTGGTGGTCATAATTTACGAATCACGTTGGTTGTTGGCATATACACCCAAGTTTCTGACTTTTTAGTCTTAAGCCTAGCTGTGAAGTGGACACGCCATCAGCACGGCAGCCATGTGCCAAAGTAACGGAGAGAGCTGGCAGTGGCGGCGACCATCCATCCCCCCTCCCCTCCCTCCCTGTTTCGGCATTCCGCCACGCTAGATCGGACCCTCTTTCCCCTTTCTCCTCGTCCTCCCATTTCCCGTTCCCACGCAGGAGAGGGGCGACGAGACGACGCGAGCTAGGGTTCCGGCGAGCCCCCCCGCCCCGATCTGACGGCCGCGGCGGCGGCGATGACGACGCACGAGCGGAAGACCGTCGATCTGGAGGAAGGCTGGGCCTTCATGCAGAAGGGCATCACCAAGCTCAAGAACATCCTCGAGGGCAAGCCGGAGCCGCAGTTCAGCTCCGAGGACTACATGATGCTCTACACGTACGGTACCCCCTGCCCCCGAATTCCGCCTCGCCTCCGCGGCCTGATCTGATTTTCGCCGCTGCTGCTCTGCTCCGCGCAGGACGATATACAACATGTGCACGCAGAAGCCTCCGCACGACTACTCGCAGCAGCTCTACGACAAGTACCGCGAGTCCTTCGAGGAGTACATCTCCTCCATGGTGAGCAGCAGGGTCTTCCGTGTGCTGATTGTGGTCGGTGCCCCGTTAATTTTAGCTGTCGGATTGGACGAGCCGCGTGGGGTGGGTGGGCATTTAAGTTTTGACGTGCACACGGTTGCTATAGCTGGTAGGGGTGTAGGGCTGGTGCGCGTGATGATGATTCTCTTCACGTCTGTGCGGTTATGAATACCATAAACGGACTGGTTTTGTTATATGCAGTATGCGGCCACTAGACTTGTTTCGTTTGCTCTCTGTCTTTGTTTGGATGCAGGTTGTGGGTGTACCAAAGTAGTATAGTGTATAACGTTTGTACCCTGCAACTTACATTCGAATCAGAAATAGTATGCAGTAGGGGCGCATCATCGGAGAAAGAGTGTATTAGGGGTGCATCATTGGAACATTTCTATGGGGTACACTGTCGAATTACCATGTTCCGAATAGGACCTAAGGAGCTTTAGACCAATATAATGGCACATGGAAATGTCTCTAATTTTCCTGCTATCAATGTCTTGGGAGCAAGAGAATGACTAGCTGAAATGGGTGCTCATAAATGCAAGGGAGAGAGGGAATGCCAAATGAGGCCTGAATCAGGAGATGCCTATGAAATTAGAATGTCCATATATGCTATGGAAATTCAACGATAGTGTTCTCTTTTGGGTCTCATTTAACTTGCCCTCTCTCTTCGTCATTTATTAACGCTTACACTAACATTCTCTCACTTGTTTGTGATATATATAGGCACATAGCATAGCAGGGGCATTAAAGTCATAGCCTCTTTCTATTCTCTTTGTCAGATAACATCTTTAATGTCAGTGACGCACCAAATACCCGTTATAGATTGAAATAGTGGGACCAGGAGCTATGCGTGATGTTTTTACGCTAACTAGTAGGGGATTTTAACATCATCACAAAGTACAACCTGAAAATTATCTTGAATCTCATGCATGATACATACTTCTGTGCGAATGAAGAAACATGATACATAGGAGTTCCACATTACACTAGCTGTGTGCTATATTTTAATATTTACCATGCATATTACAGAGAGAAGGGATATCTGGAACTGATATTGCTTGCAACAATCATTAGAAGGCGTTTCAGGTTAATATCTGATAAAAACATAGCCAGAAACAGTCAGCAGAGAACTGACCATTGGGATTCACATGTAATGTCTCTTCTCCTAATCCAGAGCAATTGATAGAGTAGTTATCATGGGTTGTGACTACTAACCGTTGCCTAGGGTGTGATCCGCAAAAATGAGAGAGGGGAGTGCCCATGAGGGGGTTGTTAATGATCATTTGAAGGCCGAGGGCACCTAGTTGGCAAGTTTTTGCAAACTAGACCGTGGGTCCCGAGGGAACTCTTTTTCTTCTATTCTAAGTTTTGATTGCACGAGCAGCATAACAACATAACAGTTTTGTATAAGGAAGTAAGGAAAGACTCCTTTCTGAAATTGAAGGACTTAATTAGCCTGTCGTATATAACAGATAATGAGTCTCAAAGAGTGTTTCCAATGGGTTGATGCATTGCCTCTATGGAAAAAGGACATCTTTCATTGCGAATCTTAGATAACGGCACATTGGCTAATCTGCCATGGTCTTAGGTGTATGGTCCATTATTTGCTGTAAAAAACAGGAGACTGAGTAGGTTTGAGGACTGAAGCCTAGACTAGATGGCTCTGGGCCAGGTGCCATCTCGCCATGTAATGTTCTTTTTTTTAAGCAAACCGCTTTTGCTTGGTTTCAAGGAATTGATAATTGGGAGCCTCTTTATCTCACACAATCATTATTATGCATTACTTTTAGTGTTAAAATGCACCGTGCTTATAGTCTCATCTAAAACTGTATCTTATTGTTAATAGCACATCTTCTTAGAGATATCCCCATTCACGCCTTTAAATCTTCAATTCTAATGTTGGTTATAACTTATAACCAACAGCTTAATAACAGAGTTGCCCTTGTTTTATGGTAGCATGGGTATTTAGTTACTTACATTTGATCATTCCTATGTTGTCTTAGCTACATTTTGTGTGTTTGCTTGTTGGCTTTACACTTTATTTTGACTCCATGTAGGTCTTACCTTCATTGAGAGAGAAGCATGACGAGTTTATGTTGAGGGAGCTAGTAAAGAGGTGGTCTAACCACAAAGTGATGGTTCGGTGGCTATCACGGTTCTTCCATTACCTTGATCGATATTTCATTTCACGTAGATCGCTTCTAGCATTGAGAGAAGTTGGGCTCAGTTGCTTTCGAGATTTGGTAAATGAATGTGTTCTGGCAGTGAAGCTATTTATATGTAGTTGTTTTGCCTTCTTTGTTCTAACCCTTTTCTAATGGTAAAGGTATATCAAGAAATCAAAGGGAAAGTAAAAAGTGCAGTCATTTCCTTGGTGAGTCTTTGCATCACATAGTAGTCCGAACAGATAATTTTCCTATATGTGGTTGTGACATCCTCCTTCAACAGATAGACCAAGAACGTGAGGGTGAACAAATTGACAGGGCTCTGTTAAAGAATGTCTTGGATATATTTGTTGAGATTGGCTTAGGCAGTATGGAATGTTACGAGAATGATTTTGAAGATTTCTTGCTGAAGGATACTGCAGATTACTACTCTATCAAGGCCCAAACCTGGATCGTGGAAGACTCTTGTCCTGACTATATGTTAAAGGTAGTTTCAGGAGCTTTTTCCTTATTGTTTACATAGTTAAGGACAATAATATATGTGCATTGGATGTCCTTTTCACTAGGCCGAGGAGTGCTTGAAGAGGGAGAAGGAACGAGTTGCTCATTATTTGCATTCTAGTAGTGAACCGAAGTTATTGGAGGTTTGTGAAAAGATCTCTGCTGCAATCCCCCCCCCACCCACCCACCCACCCACACACGGACGCTCGCCCGCTGTTTTTGGTGATTTGAAAATGCTAAACAAATTAGTATCTAGTTGGTCTTCCTGAGAGAACATTTGTCATGATTTCCCTCTCTTTAGCATATCAGTTAACTTAACATTAACATAATTCGTGGATTGTTTCAGAAAGTGCAACATGAGTTGTTAACTCAGTATGCAAGCCAACTTTTGGAGAAGGAGCATTCTGGATGCCATGCATTACTTCGTGATGACAAGGTATAACCAGAGAGTCATATCCCTGGAGAGTAATAATAATCGGGAACATCAAGTAATTTGACTGTTTGCATCTGTTGTAGGTTGAGGATCTCTCAAGGATGTACAGGCTCTTTTCTAGAATAACCCGTGGCCTAGAACCTGTTTCTCAAATTTTTAAGCAGGTATCTGCTTATGCAAAGCATGCTTTAGTTATTCCATAGAACAATTTGGAGTTTTGGACATTGTATTTAAGTGATGTTATTCTGCAGCATGTTACCAACGAGGGGACAGCATTGGTGAAACAAGCAGAAGATGCTGCTAGTAATAAGAAGGTGCGCATTTATTGTCACTATAACTTCACAGTTTCTGTGGATCTCAATGTATTTTTATACTTAAGGCCGCTTGTACCACGTGCAACACCCAGTCCATTAATTTAGCATTGCATGCTAGAGCCCGTTATTTATCTGGGCTGGGTTGAACTCATTTCATTTTTCCTCTTATACCTCCCCTCTTCCCTGATTGTACCTGCCTCATGCGCCCCCTGCTTGTACAAGTGATTGTTGGAGGAAAGGACCAGTTGGGTTCCTTGTCAGATAGTGCCTAGAAATGGGTTGTTGCAGTATGTCCCGTTTTGGTTTCTTGTCGATGCTTTATTTTGCTCTGTCTAGTAGTTGTCTCTGTGCTTCAGACTCGGCTTTTCAAGTAATTTCTTTATTCGTCATCTTGAAGTGAACATCTAACAATTGATTATTCTTACAGCCAGAGAAGAAGGACATTGTTGGTTTGCAGGAACAGGTGTGTACATTCAGACTATATTGCTGTCAACCCAACTTTTGTAATTTTAGTTGCGACATTTATCACCATCTGAGAATTTCTGGTTTTAGGTTTTTGTCCGGAAAATCATTGAGCTCCATGACAAGTATGTAGCATACGTCACTGACTGTTTCCAGGGGCATACTCTCTTCCATAAGGTTTGTCAGATTATATGTTTATTTGTTTCTCCATGATTCATCTTTTGCAATAAAATAAACAGGAACACTCTCTGATCTTTGTTTCCTATTCCTTTGCACAGGCGCTTAAAGAGGCTTTTGAAGTGTTCTGCAACAAAGGTGTCTCTGGCAGTTCAAGTGCTGAATTGCTTGCCACCTTCTGTGATAATATTTTAAAGAAAGGCGGCAGTGAAAAACTCAGTGATGAAGCTATTGAGGATACCCTGGAGAAGGTACATGCGTCAATCTGTTATGTGTTCTCTTTTACTTGCAGACATTAGTGCATTTTTATCTTTCGGGTGTTAATCTGGAACTGGCCATTCATCAGGTAGTGAGATTACTCGCCTACATCAGTGATAAGGACCTTTTTGCTGAGTTTTACAGGTAATAGTTTTTAACATTGTACAATAACTTTAATGCCTTGTAAGCTCAAGAAGATAAGGAATTCCATTGATTTCACTCTGGGCCTGATGTTTCATGGTGATGATGGCAGGAAGAAGCTGGCTAGGAGATTGCTATTTGACAAGAGTGCTAATGATGAGCACGAAAGAAGCATTCTGACCAAGCTAAAACAACAGTGTGGTGGCCAATTTACTTCAAAAATGGAGGGCATGGTCACCGACCTTACTGTTGCAAGGGATCATCAAACTAAGTTTGAAGAGTTCATAAGCACACACCCTGAATTGAATCCTGGGATAGACTTGGCGGTCACTGTTCTGACAACAGGATTTTGGCCAACTTATAAATCATTCGATATAAACCTTCCTGCTGAGATGGTAAATTTACTGTTTTCTTGTGCTCTCCACTTCTGCAAACTGAGGTCTTAACTATTTTATGGCCTTACTCTCTGTAAGATTATTAACATTGACAACTCCCAAAAAAAATAGGTGAGATGTGTCGAGGTTTTCAAAGAGTTTTATCAAACAAGAACTAAGCATAGAAAACTTACATGGATATATTCCTTGGGAATCTGCCATATCACCGCAAAGTTTGAGGCCAAGACTATCGAGCTCATTGTTACAACTTACCAGGTAAGCATAAACACGTACATGGTCTTGCTTTTATTTCAGGTGCCACAGACTAATGGTTTCTTTCGGACTCTTTGTCAGGCTGCATTGTTGCTACTGTTCAATGGAGCTGATAAACTTAGTTATTCTGAGATAGTAACGCAACTGAACCTGTCAGATGACGATGTAGTGAGGTTGCTCCATTCTCTCTCTTGTGCGAAATACAAGATTCTTACTAAAGAACCAAGTAACAGATCTATTTCTCCTAATGATGTATTTGAATTTAATTCAAAATTTACTGACAAGATGAGGAGAATTAAGGTATTTTTGGTTGTATGTTTTTTTCTTGCTTCCTCTATTTCGTTACGGCTGGATGTAATCCTTGCTTATTATTTCTGTCTGTAGATACCTCTGCCTCCAGTTGATGAGAAAAAGAAGGTAGTTGAAGATGTTGACAAGGATCGAAGATACGCAATTGATGCATCCATTGTTCGTATTATGAAGAGCCGGAAAGTCTTGGGTCACCAGACACTAGTAATGGAGTGTGTGGAGCAACTTGGTCGCATGTTCAAGGTATGAAACATTCTTCTAGTGCTGTTAGCTGTGCTAATGGTAAATGTGGTTGTGTCCATTTGATCTTGCCTTTGTAGGACCAGTGACAGATGTGTTTACATGGCTAGTATGTCAAATTCAAGCCATATTTTTTTGTCGTGTAGCTTGTTGAGTCCTCAGGCTTGCATCCTCACATTAGTGCAAATGAGAAATATATAGCTATATTTACTAATTAATTTTAAATCATACAGTATACTTTAAACCATACACAATGCATCCAGATGTTGCCCAATATCTTAATTTCTTTCTTGGGAACTATGGATATTCCAGACTGAAATATTTACCAACCATTGAAGCTAGTACATTGTATGTAGAAATTTCCTTCGATTCCTTGACCTGATCATGAATGCTGGTTTTATCCCTTCAGCCCGACTTCAAAGCAATAAAGAAGCGCATTGAGGATCTTATAACCAGGGATTACCTGGAGAGGGACAAGGAGAACCCGAACGTCTACCGATACTTGGCTTGATCATCTGTTCTCCATGCTGGGTTCGGTAACATCTGGCGTGTATGACTACCAAGCTACTGCTATTTAAGGATGCTATATTTTGTGCCATGGCACACCGCATTGGCTTGTCCAGATGGATAACCTGGTGGCGGCACCGACGTCTGTCATTTGTACATGAAGGTCGTCAGATCCAGTTCCTTGGCCCTACCTGTATGATAGAACTGCCCTGGTAACAGAGAAGGTGGTTTGTCAGGGCAGGCCTTGGTAAATGTTGTACACTCCTACTGGTTGTTGTGTTCAGTTTTTCCGATTGTATTATCAATATAGTTTTCCTGTAACATATCCTTGCGACACAAAGATAATTCAAAGGAATGTATCTCTTGCTGGACCACCTTCGGCTGTGTAATTTCTGTAGCAGCGGCAAGAGACTGTATTGTGACTTCACAAGGATTTCATATAAAGAGATGATGATAGATGTCAAAACTGGCAAACCTGGTGCATGTAGCTCCCGCTTGCGCAGGGTCCAGGGAAGGGTCCGACCACTTTGGGTCTATAGTACGCAGCCTTTCCCTACATTTTTGTAAGAGGCTGTTTCCAGGACTTGAACCCATGACCTCATGGTCACAAGGCAGCAGCTTTACCACTGCGCCAAGGCTCCCCTTCATAGATGTCAAAACTGGGATCATGTGAAATTTGCTCGAGGCCCATTTGAACCTGACGGCTACGGTGTGGCATTTCAACGGGGGGAATTACAACGCCTTCTGGAACAATGGGATTTGGGGTTCTTTTCGCATTGACGAGTTTCGATGGAAAAAGAGGGTTCTTGTTGCACTGATGTATTTTGAAGGCTTTCCTGTTGATACTGCAGTGGATTCTATTTTTGTTGTGAACTATACATATCCATGTTCTTAGCTGTTCATTTGGGTTTGTTTCCTGCAAGTAAATGATTTCATATGTTTTTGAAGGAATCTGTATGCATTTAAGTGGACCACGTTAGCGGTGGCTAGGGGTCAGTTTTTCCCCTTCGGACTCTGCCGATGAGCCCATGGATTCGAGCTCGTCTTCCGTGCTCTGATCCTTTCCGAGTTTGTTTGTCTGGATGGATTCAATTAAGCTCCAGCGTAGATTCCCGTTGTCTCTTGGGGCAGTGAGGTTCTGGGCGATGGTGGTATGATGCTAGGCGCTTCATACCGGTTCAAGGGTTCAAGATGGTGGTATGATGTTAGGCGCTTCATATCGATTCAAGGATTCAAGATGGTGGTATGATGTTAGGCGCTTCATATCGATTCAAGGGTTCAATAACAATGATTACGCCTCTATGATGTTAGTCCTTAGTTACACGTGCATGACGATTTCTTGGCCATGATCGATAAGGCTAGTCTAGCTCCGATAGGGGGCAGCGATTGCGACGCATCGGCGACTCATTCTGATGATGGTAGTGATCGTTCCACGGTCCAAAAGCCTTGAAGTATTTTTTTATTATGCATTTGGGTGCTTTGGCGACTCATTCTGATGGTGGTGGTGATCGTTCCACGGTCCAAAAGCCTTGAAGTATTTTTTTTATTATGCATTTGGGTGCTTTGTACTTGCGGTGAAATTTCATAATAGACTTGGATCTTGTTTCAAATAAATGGGAATAATGCATGTGAGAGGGCGTTTGGATTTTAGTACTGGATCTGTGACATCGGGTCAGCACAAGGACGACCAGCGGTAAAAGACCTAGTGCTCCGAGATGACAACATTTTTATTTTTTCCTTAGCTCAACACGTCATGTTTTTTGTTGTTGTGCATATAGTTATGAAGACAGAGAGGATGAAAGCCGTCCCCTTTATTAAATACTACTTCCTCCAATTCATATTAGTTGTCATACTTTTAGTTTTAAGTTGCGATAATTATTCTAAATCAAAGGGTGTACCCTGTTTTCATATCGTTCAACACAAAGGGTAATTAAATATTATACTCATAATTTGGATGGACTTACATAATTGCCCCCCGATTCACTTTGAACTATATATATATAAAGGAAAGAGATAGTTGCTACTCCATCCATCCACAAATACTATAAGAAGTTTTAGGGCCTCTTTGATTCATTGGATTGCAAAAACACAGGAATAGGAAAAACGTAGAATTGGAATGGCATGTCCATTGGATCCCTATAGGATTTGAGTTTGTTTGATTGTGTCATGGAAAAAACAAAGGATTTCTTTCAAGAAGTTGAAGTGGATGTTAGAATTCTTGTGAAATGTAGTACAAATGAATCCTTAGGAAAGAATCCTATAGTATTCAATCCTACGAATCAAACGACCAACGTAGGAAAAATTCCTAAGGATTCTAATCCTTCAAAAATCCTATGAAAATCCTTTGAATCAAAGAGGCCCTTAACTTTTTGTGAATAGGATGTGTATAAACACGTTTTAGTGCGTTTGTTTACTCATTTCAATCCGTATGTAGTCCGTATGAAATATCGAAAACATCTTAGCATCAAAACCAAAACAACTCACACATTTTCTCTCACAAAATACATTAAAATGAGAGATTGCTTAGACACAACAATAAGATAGTGCAATTAATTGGAGGAGCTATATCTAAATACTCCCTTTGCTTTGTTTTTCGTGTCAAACTTTGACTTGTAATTTTAGTCAACAAATTATAGGTTATACGTCATCAAAACTATATCATCAAAAAGTTAATTGAAATGTGCATCGAGTGACATACTTTTATGACATATAACTCATATTTATTCTGTTAAAATTAATGATCAACGTTAGGCATAAGAATATGAAGTGACCTTGTATAAAAAATGAAGAGAGAGTACATATGATGTACCTTATAAAGATATAGTAATTTATTAGAAGTGCCCTAATCTTATGAAAATGAGATGCACTTATTAAATACTTGGTCTATATAATTATTATACTTTGAGACTATAAGCATATGACTGACAAGATTACATACGACTAATACTAAACTATCACTAGGATTGGCCTAAGTGTGACACGCTTGGACAATGCAATAATGTGAAGACCAACGGGGGCAAAGTCTCAACCATCAGTTCTCATTCTCACATATGGTACAATAACATGATCCAATATTCGGGAGAAAGAATCACATGACATAACATAATTGCTTATTCACTCATGAGAGATTAACTTGAAATTATCCAGAGAACTAAATTTAGTTTTATGGCCACGTGTATTTGGATTACACAGATTGCAAAACACAAATATGGGAATAGCACATGATGATTGAGATGCCACGCACTGCAAATTTGTTTTGATTTGAAGATATAATTGTTTGGTGGTGTCTCTTTTGAATGGTGTACATTAAGTACAACAACAATTTTTGGGATAGAGAGAGAGATGTAGTCAGTTTATAAATAAATAAATTGAATAAGGTTTGATCGAGATTTGAGTTTAAAGATTCACATCCGCTAATATTTCCATAATAAACCCTCAGAAACAAGGTATTTCCATAATAAAAAACACAATGGAGGTAGATTATGGTTCTGAGCATGTCCCACCGGCCAGTCAGACGTGAGCTAATCTGAGAAGCATGTGTTCAACTCAACGCAGTCGCAATCATGTGCCGAACCGACCTACACGCGTGGCTAGATAACAGGGGCGACACGATCCCCTCGCACACGCCTCATCCCAGCCGTCATCCGCCGATCGGACGGCCCGCACGGCCCGCGGGAGCGGAAGCGAACCTTCCTCCAATCAGAACGTCTTTGGTTGCGACGGGATTCCCCTCCTCATAAGCCGTCCGCCCCGTCTCTCACCCCCCAATCTCTCTCCCCCCCAAACCCCACGCGGCGACGGGCGCAACAGAACCCAGCCTCCTCCTCTAGGGTTTGCGGCCGCCGTCGGGGGCGGAAAACCGGCGGCTACGGCGGCGATGGCGGGCCACGGGCAGGACCGCAAGACGATCGATCTGGAGGATGGGTGGGCGTTCATGCAGCGGGGCATCACCAAGCTCATCAACATCCTCGAGGGCAAGCCCGAGCCGCAGTTCAGCTCCGAGGACTACATGATGCTCTACACGTAAGTCGCCTCCGCCCTCGCCTCCCTCCGGCCGTGCCTGGGCAAGGCCCGATTCGATCTGATCCGGTGCTGATCTAGGGTTTCCCCGGCCCCTTGCTTGTCTCTGTCCTTTGTCGCGCAGGACGATATACAACATGTGCACGCAGAAGCCCCCGCACGACTACTCGCAGCAGCTCTATGACAAGTACCGCGAGGCCTTCGAGGAGTACATCCGGGCCACGGTGAGCTGATTCTCCTGCTCCCGCTTATGCTTACATGCCGTGTCGTGTGTTCAGATTGTTCCCTGTTTCGTGTGTGTGTGCCTGTGCTGTTGGTTCCCCGGTCCAATGAATAAGACGAATCTGATTGTGTTTTGGTTTCGAACATGCGCCACCCATGGATTTGCACGCGTGTATTTTTTTGGGTTGAGGTGTAGTGGGAGGGTGTTGTCTTACTGGCTGCAAATACTAGTAGTATTTACTAACACACATGATAAGATACTGTTAAAATATTTTGTGCTTGCAACAAACCTTCCTATTAGAATTCCAGTATCCCAATCAAACAGCCTTTCACATAAATGCATCAGTGAGTTTGCTTTTACTTTACAATGTGTATTTAGGTCAGTTTATTTGTGCTCCATCTTTCTGGGGCCAAAGCTGCTATACAAACAAATGTCATCACTGAGCTGGAAAAGTGAACCTGCATTTTAGAACTGTTCTCAGTGTTTTCTGTGGTTATTCTTGAGATGAAGAGTACTTTTACCATGTTTGCACTGTATATCTGGTTAAAAATTATTGCTCCTCTAATCCGATGAAACATTTGTCTAGCTATCTTGTCTATCACTAAGATTGTCTTGTCAAATAACTCATTCTGTTAGGGTCACCATTCTGGGCTGGTTATATGAACGTTGAGTCCATTTATTTCTAGTAAATTGTTATCCTGTAGAGACTCTTTTGTGTGACTGAATGATTTTATTCCGCTGAATTTAGATGTACTGTTAATAGTATTTCCTTGTATTATTTTTTGGATATTTAATGTCATTGTCATTGAGTGTATATTTTCTCCACCACAGTCTAGTTATTTAACCTTTTATCTTTCTTTGTCTAATTGGATATCCCTCCTAGTAATCCCTTTTGTAATATGTGATGTGACGGGACAAAGGGGAACTAGGAATCGTGTGATAGTTATGTTCTGAATTTGTGACATGAGTCACACAACACACATCTTACAGTTTGTTCTGTAATCATCCTCTGGTTTATTTGTTTGCTCACCTTTTACTTGTACTCAAATTACTGTAGGTCTTGCCATCATTAAAAGAGAAGCATGATGAGTTTATGCTCAGAGAGCTGGTACAAAGGTGGTCAAACCATAAAGTTATGGTTAGGTGGCTTTCACGCTTTTTCCATTATCTTGACCGGTACTTCATCACACGGAGGTCGCTTACTGCACTTAGAGATGTTGGGCTTATTTGCTTCCGAGACCTGGTAAATTGTCATTTTGTAGTTGCTGTTCTTGATATATGCATATTTTTAGTGTTTCCTTTTTCTGTTCTAATCAGTCAACTCATGGTAACAGATATTTCAAGAGATCAAAGGGAAGGTAAAAGATGCGGTGATAGCTCTGGTGAGTCTTTGCATCTCTCTATGAACTTATATCCAATGATTTGTGTACATATATAACTGAGTGTGGCAGCACCTTCCTTAAACAGATCGATCAAGAGCGTGAAGGTGAACAGATTGACAGGGCCTTGCTGAAGAACGTCTTGGATATTTTCGTTGAAATTGGGTTAGGTAATATGGATTGTTACGAGAATGACTTCGAAGATTTCTTGCTCAAGGATACTACAGATTACTACTCTGTCAAAGCTCAAAGCTGGATTGTCGAGGATTCTTGTCCTGATTACATGATAAAGGTACCATTGATACAAGGCCTTTGTGACTGCCTACATATTTACCATTGCCTGGTATTTTTGTTCTATGTAATGGATTGCTGATGCCTCTTTCATTAGGCTGAAGAATGCCTGAAAAGAGAGAAGGAGCGAGTTGGTCACTACTTGCATATTAATAGTGAGCCGAAGTTGCTGGAGGTATGTTGAAAGTTTGTGAACCTGTTTGAAACTCTCTTGACTGTTTTTTGTTGTAATGATTGTATTTTGGATATGCATTCACAATTTAGTAACCAGAATATTTTGATGATCAATCTTTGAGGAATGATATAAAATAATTCAGTCTGATATATATGTATTTAATTTGTGTTTCCTAATTTTACAGAAAGTGCAAAATGAATTGCTTGCCAGTTATGCAACACAACTTTTGGAGAAGGAGCATTCTGGATGTTTTGCATTGCTTCGGGATGACAAGGTTTGATTAGAAGGAGGCACATTTCTTAACAGTGTATGCTATTCATCAACAGATTTGGCCACTCATTCATCGTTTCCTACAGGTTGAGGATCTTTCAAGGATGTATAGACTCTTCTCGAAAATCACCCGTGGTCTGGAACCTATTTCTAACATGTTTAAAACGGTATTGTCTATAGTCCTCAATTCTCTTGGCTCTCCTTTCTACTCCTCGCAGTTTGTCCTAAATTGTGATTTAACTGTACATCTTTGCAGCATGTTACGAATGAGGGTACAGCTTTGGTCAAGCAAGCAGAAGATTCTGCTAATAACAAGAAGGTGCAGCCTTTAACTTCAGCCATCACATCATTTGTGCACTTGTTTGTGGTTCAATTTGATTAGACAGTTGAATTAGCGTAGTATTCCCTCCGTCACATATCATATGGTTCAAGAAGACACTTATTTTGGGACAGAGGGAGTATCATTCAAGTGTCAATGACGCCATTCCACATTAATATTCTTTTGATTAGACAGTTGAATTAGCCTAGTATTCCCTCCGTCTCATATCATATGGTTCAAGAAGACACTTATTTTGGGACGGAGGGAGTATCATTCAATCGTCAATGACGCCATTCCACATTAATATTCTTTTTTTCCATGAATACACATTCTGAAATTATTGTTTGTACAGCCAGAGAAGAAGGAGATGGTTGGCATGCAGGAACAGGTGTGTAACTTTATTTTATACTACACTTATAATTAACATATGTTACCTAATGCTTGTTATTTGCCTTTCAGGTTTTTGTCTGGAAAATCATTGAGCTGCATGACAAGTATGTAGCATATGTGACAGATTGTTTTCAGGGCCATACACTCTTTCACAAGGTCTGCTGGTAGATACATTTGTATTCCATGTTGCTTTCATCATAAATTGAAATGGCTGCCTTATTCTCAAATTTCTACTTGTGTCCAGGCACTTAAAGAAGCCTTTGAGGTCTTCTGCAATAAGGGTGTGTCTGGCAGTTCCAGTGCTGAATTACTTGCCACCTTCTGTGACAACATTTTGAAGAAAGGCTGCAGTGAGAAGCTCAGTGATGAGGCCATTGAGGATGCCCTTGAGAAGGTACAACATCCTTCACATTTGCTGATGTCATAAATTTAGAGTAAGGAACTCAAGTTTGTCAGTGAATGACTTTCAGGTGGTGCGGTTGCTCGCGTACATTAGTGATAAGGATCTCTTTGCCGAGTTCTACAGGTAACTACTTGTTAACCTTGCTTGGGATTTTTTGCCTATTTAACCTCCACATCTGAATAGTTGGTCATCATTTGGAGCTTTGTATTTATGTTGAAATGCTCAATCAATTTTACAGGAAGAAACTTGCAAGGAGATTGCTTTTTGACAAGAGTGCCAATGATGAACATGAAAGAAGCATCCTGACAAAGCTCAAGCAGCAGTGTGGCGGGCAGTTTACTTCAAAAATGGAAGGCATGGTTACTGACCTTACTGTTGCAAGAGATCATCAAACTAAGTTTGAAGAGTTTGTAGCTGATCATCCGGAGTCGAATCCTGGGGTAGACTTGGCTGTTACTGTCTTGACAACTGGATTCTGGCCAACCTACAAAACTTTTGACATAAATCTTCCCTCTGAGATGGTAAAATAACCTTTTCTTGTGAAATAAGGAGCATGAGTTTTGATTTAAGTATTTATTTTTTTTGTGTTTTTTGAAATGGAAATTTATCTACACTTCTCAATTTCACTTCTCAATTTTTATCAGGTGAAATGTGTAGAGGTTTTTAAGGAGTTCTACGCAACAAGAACAAAGCACAGGAAGCTTACCTGGATATACTCCTTGGGAACCTGCAATATCAGTGCAAAATTTGATGCTAAAACTATAGAGCTCATTGTTACAACATATCAGGTAACTTAGATTAATCTGTATACATTCACTTTGACAAATGTGTACTTGTAAGCTGTAATCTGTCATCTGTGATTTATTTGGACATGCTTATTGTTTTGGCAGGCTGCGTTGCTGTTGTTATTCAATGGATCTACTAAGCTTAGTTACTCTGAGATTGTAACACAGCTGAATCTGTCAGATGATGATGTTGTCCGTTTGCTCCATTCTCTCTCTTGCGCGAAATACAAGATTCTTAGCAAAGAACCAGCTGGTAGAACTATTTCGCCTAATGATTCTTTTGAGTTCAATTCAAAATTTACTGACAGGATGAGAAGGATCAAGGTATTTTCTGGTTTTCTCTTCTTTGGTTTGTATAGGCTATATCTATGTGATGCTTTCTGATTGCATATTCGCATAACTTGCAGATACCCCTACCTCCTGTTGATGAGAAGAAAAAGGTTGTTGAGGACGTTGACAAGGACCGGAGGTATGCAATTGATGCATCAATTGTGCGTATCATGAAGAGTCGCAAAGTTATGGCCCATACACAGCTAGTTGCGGAGTGTGTGGAGCAGCTCAGCCGCATGTTCAAGGTACTGTTCTTCGCTACATATTTGGCCATTGGGAATTTGGCATATCTTGCTACTATGCGCATTTAACATCATTGATTTTAATTTACATAACTTGCTACTATCAAACATTACCAAATCCATTGGCACAGCACACACTAACATTATCATTTTTGTTGCACTTGCCTTTTGTTCTGGCTTAATATTTCCTATTCTTTTTTTGAACACAATGTGGCTGAAGCCTGATGTTTGCACTGAAGTTGCTAATGCCATGTTTTGGGGTAGTTGTAGGCAAATGACTTAGCTAGCTGTTTATGCTTTGTGTTTATATTTGTTTTGACACATGGGTTGGTTTAGTAACTAACAGATGTTTAGCTTGAATTCAAAAGACCTAGCTAGCTGTTTATGCTTGTCTACACTGTTCATATTTGTTTTGACACATGGGTTGGTTTAGCAACTGACACATTTTTTTGCTTGAATTCTGTTCTGTAACCTGAATTTTTTCTGCCTTCCGCAGCCTGACTTCAAAGCAATCAAGAAGAGGATTGAAGATCTCATCACGAGGGATTACCTGGAGCGGGACAAGGACAACGCCAACACATACAGATATCTGGCTTGATTAGTATTGGTGGTAGGTTGCAAGCTTGCTGATGGTGGCAGCTGCCGTGTCGCGTTCATGATACGCTCCAACGACTTGCTGCGTTGTTGCAGCTTATTTTGGGGATTTCGGTTGCTATCTTCCCGGGCTGGTCTAATTTTGTACATGGGTCGTCAGAAACACAGTAGGCAACTCTGAATTACAGGAGGCACCTCGGTACCGCTGAATTATCCTTCTCTTGCAGTGCTTTTTAAATATTTATTTCTGCCAACTTATCTGTTCGAAAGTGGGAGCTGCCTACTGTAGTAGGAATCTACTCCCTCTGTTCCTAAATACAAGTCTTTTTAGAGATTCCACTACAAACTACATACAGATGTATATGGACATATTTTAGAGTGTAGATTTCACAGTGAAATCTCTAAAAAGACTTGATATTTATCAATGGAGGGAGTACACGGCTGTGAGGTATGATTGCGTAGCTCACGGTAGCCTTCTTTGCCAATAGATAGCGTTATCATGGCTAGGATTTTGGCCTGTTCCTGAATTTTATGGCACGGTTACCTTTGGTTTTGGTTTAGAGGAATTTTAGGAATTTTAGAGGATAGGATTCTTATAGGATTTTTTCCTTTAGAGCCCTTTGGTTCATAGGAATGAATTCCTATTCCTACATATGATTGGTTTCTATCCTCCACATTTCATAGGAAAATAAAAAAGAGTCAGACTCAATGGAAAAATTCCTTTGGTGTCAATCAAATGACATCCTATGATAATTCTATCCTATGAACCTATAAAGTACTCGCTAAATTCCCATCCTGTTTATGGATTGCCTCGTCCGGCCTGTTATTTTCACTTTTCACTCGATTATGGAGAATTATGCTTTAGATAATCACAAGCTGTAAAGAGCTCTGTATATGCACGGCCGCATC
>NC_041380.1:91756640-91757547 GCF_002162155.2 Triticum dicoccoides | reverse complement strand
TCTTGCTACAAAGTGATGTTGTTAGTTGCTATTGATTTGGTAGATCTACTCCTAGTTGTGGATGAATGATGCATATCTATAGTTTTTTTGCTAGATGATTTTCTCCTCAGTTTTTGCTACAGATTTGCTGCTGGATAGATGATAATGATTATTGCTGTTGAATATGAATGATGATGTTAGTTGCTTGAGATTTGGTAGATGACTCCTAGTTACTTGCTTGATGGATGGATGAATGGTGCATATTTAGTTTTTTGCTAGATCTCTTGCTTTAGTTGCTAGATGATTTGCTACCGTCAATGAGATGTCATTCTATTCGTATTTGTAGTTGACTCTTTTGTAGTGCAGCAAAGGAAACATGAAAACCTTCTTTATTGTACTCCCTCCGTCCGGAAATACTTGTCATTGGAATAGATGTATCTAGATGTATTTTGGGTGTAAGTATATCCATTTTCATCCATTTTGATGACATGTAATTCCGGACGGAGGGAGTAATATTTAGCAGTCAAAACAATTAAGTGTTAGAAATTCAACACACATTTTTAGTTTAGGGACATTACAGACATTTCAGCACACATTCCACAATCTTAGAAAAGAACTCGATGGCTGATTCTGGAGGAAGTTTTTCAAAATCGGATCCTGGAGAATCAAAGGTGAAAAGAACCGGACCTTCACTATTGCAGGGATGCTTAGCAGTGTGGCGGGTGCAAGCCTAGTAGTGGTGGGCAAAGCTGCCTGCCACTGCTATCATGGCATCAGTGGCGGGCGCCCACCCGTCACTGATGGCAGTGCTGTAGTGGTGGGCTTGTGTTATCGCCTATTGCCCGCCACAACTATAATAGCTTTTTTTGAGCAAATACAATAGGGGAAAACTCCCTGCTGTAACTTTTTTTTTGCATTAATTTTAGGG
>NC_041380.1:91743334-91756473 GCF_002162155.2 Triticum dicoccoides | reverse complement strand
GGGGGGGGGATGTTACATGGTACTGTACATTATGTGATAGAAAATGGGAAATTGCAGAAAAGTAGTTCACAATGTGTCTACCCATGATTGCATCCCATCCTTTAGGCTAGGCTTAGCTCTTTTGATGATGATGCTGTAATGTTCTTTGAAATAGTCAATGCAATGTGATAACTAATAACTCTCTATCATTGATATAAGAAAATGATGTTGTTTCTATGCTTCCATATGCTCCAGCATCCTGCTATCAAACTCTCCTTGAATCCCTTGTTATGGTATCTGGTCTTACCTTCTGTAAGCATCTCAATAGTATTCAAATCTGTGTTCCATTCAATTCTTATTTTGCTATCTAGAATTTTTTGCAGAAATCACATTCAAAGAAGAGGTGTTACAGATATTCATTGGGCTTTTCTTCACATAGCACACATTTTTTGTTATCTATGTGGAAATTCTTCCTGGTCAGCAGGTCTCTGGTGTTAAGTCTGTCTAGCAGAAGGAGCCAAAAAAAGAACTTTTGTTTGGGTAGGCTACATGATTTCCATATCCACTGGAAAGGTTTTGCTGCATCTGGTGGATTACCAATAAGGTGAAGGTATATTCTATTATTGGAATATTTGTTGCCTTTCCACAGAAACTACCAACAGACTTTACTAGAACTGTCATGATGCATGCTGTTAATTAGGTCCAACATTGCTTGGCTCTATCGTAAAGCAACAGAGGACATAGGGAGGTGAAACATACCATAAAAATCTGTGTTTGCTTGAGTTATGGTGGTGTCAATTTGTTGGAAATATGCCCTAGAGGCAATAATAAATTGGTTATTATTATATTTCCTTGTTCATGATAATCGTTTATTATCCATGCTAGAATTGTATTGATAGGAAACTCAGATACATGTGTGGATACATAGACGACACCATGTCCCTAGTAAGCTTCAGTTGACTAGCTCGTTGATCAATAGATGGTTATGGTTTCCTGACCATGGATATTGGATGTCGTTGATAACGGGATCACATCATTAGGAGAATGATGTGATGGACAAGACCCAATCCTAAGCCTAGCACAAGATCGTGTAGTTCGTTTGCTATAGCTTTTCTAATCTCAAGTATCATTTCCTTAAACCATGAGATTGTGCAACTCCCGGATACCGTAGGAGTGCTTTGGGTGTGCCAAATGTCACAACGTAACTGGGTGGCTATAAAGGTACACTACAGGTATCTCCGAAAGTGTCTGTTGGGTTGGCACGAATCGAGACTGGGATTTGTCACTCCGTGTAAACGGAGAGGTATCTCTGGGCCCACTCGGTAGGACATCATCATAATGTGCACAATGTGATTAAGGAGTTGATCACGGGATGATGTGTTATGGAACGAGTAAAGAGACTTGCCGGTAACGAGATTAAACAAGGTATCGGGATACCGACGATCGAATCTCGGGCAAGTATCGTACCGCTAGACAAAGGGAATTGTATACGGGATTGATTAAGTCCTTGACATCGTGGTTCATCCGATGAGATCATCGTGGAACATGTGGGAGCCAACATGGGTATCCAGATCCTGTTGTTGGTTATTGACCGGAGAGTTATCTCGGTCATGTCTGCATGGTTCCCGAACCCGTAGGGTCTACACACTTAAGGTTCGATGATGCTAGGGTTATAAGGAATAGATATACGTGGTTACCGAATGTTGTTCGGAGTCCCTGATGAGATCCCGGACGTCACGAGGAGTTCCGGAATGGTCCGGAGGTAAAGATTTATATATGGGAAGTCCTGTTTTGGTCACCGGAAAAGTTTCGGGATTTATCGGTAACGTACCGGGACCACCGAGAGGGTCCCGGGGGTCCACCAAGTGGGGCCACAAGCCCCGGAGGGCTGCATGGGCCAAGTGTGGGAGGGGACCAGACCCAGGTGGGCTGGTGCGCCCCCCCCCACAAGGGCCCAAGGCGCCTAAGGGGAGGAGGGGGGGGGGAGGGCAAACCCTAAGGGCAGATGGGCCTTAGGGCCCATGCCTGGTGCGCCTCCCTCCCCCCTCCACCTGGCCGCCACCCAGATGGGATCTGGGGGCTGCCGCCACCCCTAGGGAGGGAACCCTAGGTGGAGGCGCAGCCCCTCCCCTCGCCTATATATACTTGAGGTTTGGGCTGCCCAAGACACACGAGTTCCTCTCCTTCTTGGCGCAGCCCTACCCCTCTCCCTCCTCGTCTCTTGCGGTGCTTGGCGAAGCCCTGCTGGAGTACCACGCTCCTCCACCACCACCACGCCGTCGTGCTGCTGCTGGATGGAGTCTTCCTCAACCTCTCCTTCTCTCCTTGCTGGATCAAGGCATGGGAGACGTCACCGGGCTGTACGTGTGTTGAACGCGGAGGTGCCGTCCGTTCGGCACTAGGATCTCCGGTGATTTGGATCACGACGAGTACGACTCCTTCAACCCCGTTCTCTTGAACGCTTCCGCTTAGCGATCTACAAGGGTATGTAGATGCACTCTCCTTCCCTTCGTTGCTGGTCTCTCCATAGATAGATCTTGGTGACACGTAAGAAAATTTTGTATTTCTGCTACGTTTCCCAACAGTGGCATCATGAGCTAGGTCTATGCGTAGTTTCTATGCACGAGTAGAACACAAAGTAGTTGTGGGCGTTGATTTTGTTCAATATGCTTACCGTTACTAGTCCAATCTTGATTCGGCGGCATTGTGGGATGAAGCGGCCCAGACCAACCTTACACGTACGCTTACGTGAGACCGGTTCCACCGACTGACATGCACTAGTTGCATAAGGTGGCTGGCGGGTGTCTGTCTCTCCCACTTTAGTCGGATCAGATTCGATGAAAAGGGTCCTTATGAAGGGTAAATAGCAATTGGCATATCATGTTGTGGTTTTTGTGTAGGTAAGAAACGTTCTTGATAGAAACCTATAGCAGCCACGTAAAACATGCAAACAACAATTAAAGGACGTCTAACTTGTTTTTGCAGGGTATGCTATGTGATGTGATATGGCCAAGAAGAATGTGATGAGTGATATGTGATGTATGAGATTGATCATGTTCTTGTAATAGGAATCATGACTTGCATGTCGATGAGTATGACAACCGACAGGAGCCATAGGAGTTGTCTTTATTTATTGTATGACCTGCGTGTCATTGTACAACGCCATGTAATTACTTTACTTTATTGCTAACCGGTAGCCATAGTAGTAGAAGTAATAAGTTGGCGAGACAACTTCATGGAGACACAATGATGGGGATCATGATGATGGAGATCATGGTGTCATGCCGACGACAATGATGATCATGGAGCCCCGAAGATGGAGATCAAAAGGAGCAATATGATATTGGCCATATCATGTCACTATTTGATTGCATGTGATGTTTATCATGTTTATACATCTTATTTGCTTAGAACGACGGTAGTAAATAAGATGATCCCTCACTAAAATTTCAAGAGAAGTCTTCTCCCTAACTGTGCACCATTGCGAAAGTTCGTCGTTTCAAAGCACCACGTGATGATCGGGTGTGATAGATTCTTATGTTCGAATACAACGGGTGTTGACGAGCCTAGCATGTACAGACATGGCCTCAGAACACATGCGAAACACTTAGGTTAACTTGACGAGCCTAGCATGTATAGACATGGCCTCGGAACACGGAGGACCGAAAGGTCGAACATGAGTCGTATAGAAGATGCGATCAACATGAGATGTTCACCGATGATGACTAGTCCGTCTCACGTGATGATCGGACACGGCCTAGTTGATTCGGATCATGTATCACTTAGATGACTAGAGGGATGTCTATCTGAGTGGGAGTTCATAAGATGAACTTAATTATGCTGAAATAGTCAAAAGGTCTTCGCAAATTATGTCGTAGCTCGTGCTTCAGTTCTACTGTTTAGATATGTTCCTAGAGAAAAAATTAGTTGAAAGTTGATAGTAGCATTTATGCAGACAGTAGAAGGCTTATGTCCTTAATGCACCGCTCAGTGTGCTGAACCTCGAACGTCGTCTGTGGATGTTGCGAACATCTGACATACATGTTTTGATGACTACATGATAGTTCAGTGCGTAATGCTAAATGGTTTAAAATTGAGGCACCAAAGACGTTTTTGAAACATCGCAGAACATATGAGATGTTCCAAGGACTGAAATTGAGATTTCAGGCTCGTGCCCACGTCAAGAGGTATAAGACCTCCGACGATTTTCTTAGCATGCAAACTAAGGGAGAAAAGCTCAATTGTTGAGCTTGTGCTCAGATTGTCTGAGTACAACAATCATTTGAATCAAGTGGGAGTTGATCTTCCAGATGAGATAGTGATGTTTCTCCGAAGTCATTACCACCAAGCTGCTAGAGCTTCATGATGAACTATAATATATCAGGGACATATATGATGATCCTTGAGATATTCACGATGTTTGACACCACAAAAGTAGAAATCAAGAAGGAGCATCAATTGTTGATGGTTGGTGAAACCACTAGTTTCAAGAAGGGCAAGGGCAAAAAGGGAGACTTCATGAAACGGCAAATCAGCTGCTGCTCTAGTGAAGAAACCCAAGGTTGAACCCAAACCCGAGACTAAGTGCTTCTGTAATAAGGGGAACAGCCACTGGAGCAGAATTACCCTAGATACTTGGTAGATGAGAAGGCTGGCAAGGTCAATAGAAGTATATTGGATATACATTGTGTTAATGTGTACTTTACTAGTACTCCTAGTAGCACCATGGTATTAGATACCGGTTCGCTTGCTAAATGTTAGTAAACTCGAAATAAAAGGCTGCGGAGTAAACGGAGACTAGCTAAAGGTGAGCTGGCAATATGTGTTGGAAGTTTTTTCCAAGCTTGATGTGATCAAGCATCGCACACTCCCTCTACCATCGAGATTGGTGTTTGCGTTGAGCATAGACATGATTGGATTATGTCTATCGCAATACGGTTATTCATTGAAGGAGAATAATGGTTACTCTGTTTATTTGAATAATACCTTCAATGGTCTTGCACCTAAAATGAATGGTTTATTGAATCTCGATCGTAGTGATACACATGTTCATGCCAAAAGATATAAGATAGTAATGATAGTACCACCTACTTGTGGCACTGCCACGTAAGTCATATCGGTATAAAACACATGAAGAAGCTCCATGTTGATGGATCTTTGGGCTCACTCGTTTTTGAAAAGTTTGAGACATGCGAACCATGTCTATTGGTGTATATGCATGAAGAAACTCCATGCAAATGGACCGTTTGGACTCACTTGATTTTGAATCACTTGAGACATGCAAATCATACCACATGGGCAAGATGACTGAAAGCCTCGTTTTCACTAAAATGGAACTAGAAAGCAACTTGTTGGAAGTAATACATTTTGATGTGTGCAGTCCAATGAGTGCTGAGGCGTGTAGTGGATATCGTTATGCTCTTACTTCACAGATGATTTGAGTAGATGTTGAGTATATTTACTTGATGAATCACGAGTCTGAATTATTGAAAGGTTCAAGTAATTTTAGGGTGAAGTTGAAAGATCGTCGTGACAAGAGGATAAAAGATCTATGATATGATCATAGAGATGAATATCTGAATTACGAGTTTGGCACAGAATTAAGACATTGTGGAAATTGTTTCACAACTAATACAGCCTGGAACACCATAGTGTGATGGTGTGTCCGAACATCATAACTGCACCCTATTGGATATGATGCATACCATGATGTCTCTTATCGAATTACCACGATAGTTTATGGGTTAGGCATTAGAGACAACCACATTCACTTTAAATAGGGCACCACGTAATTCCGATGAGATGACACCATATGAACTATGGTTTAGAGAAACCTAAGTTGTCATTTCTTAAAAGTTTGGGGCTGCGACGCTTATGTGAAGAGTTTCAGGCTGATAAGGTCAAACCCAAAGCGGATAAATGCATCTTCATAGGACACCCAAAACAGTTGGGTATACCTCCTGTCTCAGATCCGAAAGCAATAAGGGATTGTTACTAGAATCGGGTCCTTTCTCGAGGGAAAAGTTTCTCTCGAAAGAATTGAGTGGGAGGATGGTGGAGACTTGATGAGGTTATTGAACCGTCTCTTCAACTAGTGTGTGGCAGGGCACAGGGAGTTGTTCCTGTGGCACCTACACCAATTGAAGTGGAAGCTTATGATAGTGATCATGAAACTTCAGATCAAGTCACTACCAAACCTCGTGGGATGACAAGGATGCGTACTACTTCAGAGTGGTACGTAATCCTGTCTTGGAAGTCATGTTGCTAGACAACAATGAACCTACGAGCTATGGAGAAGCGATGGTGGGCCTGGATTCCAAAATGGCTCGAGGCCATATAATCCGAGAGAGGATCCATATATGAAAACAAAGTGTAGACTTTGGAAGAACTACTTGATGGTCGTAAGGCTGTTAGGTACATATGGATTTTAAAAGGAAGACGGACAATGATGGTAAGTATCACCATTAAGAAAGCTCGACTTGTCGTTAAGATGTTTTCCGACAAGTTCAAGGAGTTGACTACGATGAGACTTTCTCACTCGTAGCGATGCTAAGAGTCTGTTGGAATTATATTAGCGATTACTGCATTATTTATGAAATCTTGCAGATAGGATGTCAAAACATTGTTTCCTCGATGATTTTTGAGGAAAGGTTGTATGTGATACAATCGGAAGGTTTTGTCAATCCTGAAAGATGCTAATAAGTATGCAAAGCTCCAGCAATCCTTCTAAGGACTGGAGTAAGCATCTCGGAGTTGGAATGTATGCTTTGATGAGATGATCAAAGATTTTGGGTGTATATAAAGTCTATGAGAAACTTGTATTTCCAAAGAAGTGAGTGGGAGCACTATAGAATTTCTGATGAGTATATGTTGTTGACATATTGTTGATCAGAAATGACGTAGAATTTCTGGAAAGCATATAGGGTTATTTGGAAAGTGTTTTTCAATGGAAAGCCTGGATTAAGCTACTTGAACATTGAGCATCAAGATCTATAAGGATAGATCAAAATGCTTAATGGTACTTTCAAATGAGCACATACCTTGACATGATCTTGAAGGTGTTCAAGATGGATCAGTCAAAGAAGGAGTTCTTGCCTGAGTTGTAAGGTATGAAGTTAAGACTTAAAGCTCGACCACGGTAGAAGAAAGAGGAAGGACGGAGGTTGTCCCCTATGCTTTTGTCATAGGCTCCATACGGTATGCCATGCTGAGTACCACACCTGATGTGTGCCTTGCCACATATTTGGCAAGAGGGTACAAAGGTGATCTAGGAGTAGATCACCAGATAGCGGTCTAAATTATCCTTAGAGGAATAAGGATATGTTTCTTGGTTATGGAGGTGATAAAGAGTTCGACGTAAAGAGTTACGTTGATGCAAGCTTAACACCTATCCGGATAGCTCTAAGTAGAGATACCGGATACGTATAATGGAGCAACAATTTAGAATAGCTCCAAGTAGAACAGTTATTTGAAATGGCACCAAATGTAGCGTAGTAGTTGCATCTACAAGATGACATAGAAATTTGCAAAGTACATATGGATCTGAATGCTGCAGACCCGTTGACTAAAACCTCTCTCACAAGCATAACATGATCAAACCCAGAACTCTTGGGTGTTAGTCACATGGGGATGTGACCTTGAGTGTTAATCACATATCGATGTGAACTGGATTATTGACTCTAGTGCAAGTGGGAGACTGTTGGAAATATGCCCTAGAGGCAATAATAAATTGGTTATTATTATATTTCCTTGTTCATGATAATCGTTTATTATCCATGCTAGAATTGTATTGATAGGAAACTCAGATACATGTGTGGATACATAGACGACACCATGTCCCTAGTAAGCCTCTAGTTGACTAGCTTGTTGATCAATAGATGGTTACAGTTTCCTGACCATGGACATTGGATGTCGTTGATAACGGGATCACATCATTAGGAGAATGATGTGATGGACAAGACCCAATCCTAAGCCTAGCACAAGATCGTGTAGTTCGTTTGCTAAAGCTTTTCTAATGTCAAGTATCATTTCCTTAAACCATGAGATTGTGCAACTCCCGGATACCGTAGGAGTGCTTTGGGTGTGCCAAACATCACAACATAACTGGGTGGCTATAAAGGTACACTACAGGTATCTCCGAAAGTGTCTGTTGGGTTGGCACGAATCGAGACTGGGATTTGTCACTCCGTGTAAACGGAGAGGTATCTTTGGGCCCACTCGGTAGGACATCATCATAATGTGCACAATGTGATCAAGGAGTTGATCACGAGATGATGTGTTATGGAACGAGTAAAGAGACTTGCCGGTAACGAGATTGAACAAGGTATCGGGATACCGACGATCGAATCTCGGGCAAGTATCGTACCGCTAGACAAAGGGAATTGTATACGGGATTGATTAAGTCCTTGACATCATGGTTCATCCGATGAGATCATCGTGGAACATGTGGGAGCCAACATGGTATCCAGATCCCGCTGTTGGTTATTGACCAGAGAGTTATCTCGGTCATGTCTGCATGGTTCCCGAACCCGTAGGGTCTACACACTTAAGGTTCGATGACGCTAGGGTTATAAGGGATAGATATACGTGGTTACCGAATGTTGTTCGGAGTCCCGGATGAGATCCCGGACGTCACGAGGAGTTCCGGAATGGTCTGGAGGTAAAGATTTATATATGGGAAGTCCTGTTTTGATCACCGGAAAAGTTTCGGGGTTTATCGGTAACGTACCGGGACCACCGGGAGGGTCCCGGGGGTCCACCAAGTGGGGCCACAAGCCCCGGAGGGCTGCATGGGACAAGTGTGGGAGGGGACCAGCCCCAGGTGGGCTGGTGCGCCCCCCCCACAAGGGCCCAAGGCGCCTAAGGGGAGGAGGGCGGGGGGCAAACCCTAAGGGCAGATGGGCCTTAGGGCCCATGCCTGGTGCGCCTCCCTCTCCCCTCCACCTGGCCGCCACCCAGATGGGATCTGGGGGCTGCCGCCACCCCTAGGGAGGGAACCCTAGGTGGGGGCGCAGCCCCTCCCCTCCCCCTATATATACTTGAGGTTTGGGCTGCCCAAGACACACGAGTTCCTCTCCTTCTTGGCGCAGCCCTACCCCTCTCCCTCCTCGTCTCTTGCGGTGCTTGGCGAAGCCCTGCTGGAGTACCACGCTCCTCCACCACCACCACGCCGTCGTGCTGCTGCTGGATGGAGTCTTCCTCAACCTCTCCTTCTCTCCTTGCTGGATCAAGGCATGGGAGACGTCACCGGGCTGTACGTGTGTTGAACGCGGAGGCGCCGTCCGTTCGGCACTAGGATCTCCGATGATTTGGATCACGACGAGTACGACTCCTTCAACCCCGTTCTCTTGAACGCTTCCGCTTAGTGATCTACAAGGGTATGTAGATGCACTCTCCTTCCCTTCGTTGCTGGTCTCTCCATAGATAGATCTTGGTGACACGTAAGAAAATTTTGAATTTCTGCTACGTTCCCCAACACAATTGTATAGTTAACATCTTTGGCAAATGAATATAGTTGAGGGAATATGTTCTGCAGAGTGTCATCATTCCATCTATCATGCCATAATTTCACAGTGTTTCCAGCTGATGGTTTTCATGCTATCATGCTTTTGAAACCATCTAACAAGGAGCAACAATCTCTCCACCAAACAGATCCAACTTTGGTGGGATAGTTTGGTATAGTTCCATCATTGTAGTATGTGTCCCATATCAATTCCACCCATGGGATATCATGTTTGTTGAAAAAATTGTATAGGAATTTTGTCTGTAGAGCCCTATTTTGCATTCTTTGCCAAGACCACCTGCTTTCTTTGGTAAACATACTATTTCCCATTTGACTAGGCAGCTACCTTGTTTGTTAATCTTATTGCCATACCATAGGAAGCCTCCACCATATTTTTCAAAGTGGTCCAGTATGGTAAATGGTACTCTGATGCAACACATGGCATATATTGGGAGAGCAGATACCACTGCTTTCCAATGTGTTAATCTTCCAGAATATGTCATAAGGTTAGCAATTCAAGATAGCCTTTTGTCCAGTGTAGATACCATTGACATAAGGTCATCTACCTTAGGCCTTGTAGATCCCATTGGGAGGCCTAGGTATGTGAATGTCATACTTTCCTTTTTACATCCTAGAATATTGGCCAGTTCCAGTGCTCTTTCTTCAATAATGTTGATTGGTACTAGAGAGGATTTGCTATAGTTGACCTTTAGTCCAGTAAATTCTGTGAATATTTTCAAAATATTGATTATCTTGGTTAACTGCATAGGATCAGCTGGCAATATGATGAGAGTGTCATCAACATACTGTATGATGGGATATCTCCTGTTATTTGTGTTCTGTACTGGAAGTGATAGTTCTCCATATTGCCATGCTTCATTTTCTATTTTTTGCAGCAGTTCAGCTACCATTACATACAGTAGTGGAGAAAAAGGATCTCCCTGTCTCACTCCTCTTTTACACTTGATGCTCTTACCAGGTACTCCATTCATGATAACAGATGCAGAGTTTGTAGATATGATCTTTTTAACCCATCTAATCCATTTAGGGGTGAAACCCAGGTGTTCCATCATATAGTATATAACATTGTGATCCACCTTGTCAAATGTTTTTTCAAAGTCTATCTTGAAAATGACAATAGGGTTTTTTGATTTATGACACATGTGTATGTATTCAAAACTCAATGCCAAACAGTCCTGGATGTTTCTAGTTTTGATGAAGACATATTGGTTCTTGTTGATCCTGTTCACCACCTCTTTTTGTCTCTGCTGGCAAGAAGTTTGGTAGTGATTTTGATGGGCATGCTGACTAGAGAAATGGTCCTATAATCATTAGGGGATTCATGATTGTCCCTTTTTGGTATCAATGTTATGAATGCAGAGTTTAAAGGTTCCAAAAAGATTCTTTCATTGAAGAAACCATCAATGAATTTGTATATATATATTCTTTAATAATGTGCCAGCATCTTTTCATGAGTAGACCATTGAAACCAGCAGGCCCTGGTGATTTGTCATTTGACATAGATTTGATGATATCATTAATTTCTTCTGTTGAGAAATTTCTGTCTAGAGTCTCATCAATTTGTTCTAGTGCTAGGTAGTCTATGTCAAAGTGTTTGCTAGTGATCTCAGTCATACAAATCCTTTCTTTAAAAGACTGCCATAAAATAGCTGCCTTTTGATCATGATCATGTACATCCATGTTGTTAGTGTTCTTTAGGAATGATATATAATTATGTCTATACACCTGAGTAGCAATAGCACAAAATAATTTTGTGTTTTCATCTCCTAATTTGGCCCACCTGATGTTTGCTCTAATCCTCCAGTATTTCCTTTTTGCTTCTAGCAAATTATTCGTATGTTTGGTGAGAGCCTTTCTAAAATTTCTCTCAATTCTTGTCAAAGATCTCTGGTCTTCTATACCATCCAACACTTTGACAAAGTAGCAACAGTTTTTTATGGTTTTATTTAATTGAGAGAAAATTTTGCTCCATGCTTTATGTCATTTTCTTTAAATTTAGCCACCAGGGTTTTTGCAGTCTCTTCAAAAAAGTGCTATTATGCCAGCTCCTTTCCACAGTCTCAATAAAGCCCTCAAAATCAGTCCAAAATTCCTCAAACCTAAAAGTTTTACTTTTGGGAATATTGCTGTCAATTTGTACCTTAATAGTTACATGGTTTGATGTAATTTTTGCCACAGGGAAAGCCATGGTGTTGGGATGATCATTAGTCCAGTCTGAGCTAGTGAAAATCCAATCAAGTTTTTCAAGAAGTGGACAATCCTGCATATTACTCCAAGTAAATGACCTACATTTGAGAGGTATTTCCATCAAGTCAAGGTTGATGATAATATTATTGAATAGCATCATAGTGTTGTGGTCACCTCCACTTCTGTTTCTATTTTCCGGTCCTTTATTGAAATTAAAATCACCAAGAAACATCCAATATTTGCTAGCTGCCATATTAAGACCTGTCAGCCAATTGGTGAACTCTTGTTTTCCTTCCTCCGAATTTGGGCTATAGATGTTTGTGAGATACTAGGTGGTGTTATCCATGGTGGATGTGAACTCAATGGTGATTTGGAAATAATCCTTTGAAATCAGTCTTCCTGTGAAATGGTTACTGTTCCATATAGTAATTACTCCACCTGAAGGACTATGGATATATTGGTTGAACCTCTTGGGACAGAAATTTCTTATGTATGCCACATCAAAAGTTTCTCGTTTGGTCTCCCGAAGTGCAATAATACTACATGAACTTTCATCGATATTCAGCCTTAGATCACCCCATCTTTTTTTGGAATTTATGCCTCTAACATTCCAACATAGTATATTCCAGTTCCTATTCATGTGGAAATGTTGTGGGTAGCTTTGATATCATACCAGGTCTAGCATGGCATGAATGAGAACATACGATCACAAGTATGAATAGTGGTTTTCTGCTGGTAGTGTTATGATCATTAGTGTACCAGATAATAGAGACTGTAATGGAATGATGATCAGTTGCAATATAACAGTAGAAAAGCTTGCTGAGATAGCTGAGAAAGTTGTACCAAGAGTGCCATAGGTACCAATTATTACAGACCAAATATAGTAGTGATGCACGCAGGCATCTCAGGAACAGATAACTAGAAACAAAGTACTTATAGGTGATAACGATAGTTCCATCTAGTGCCCAACTCAGACATGAGAATTTAATCATCAGAACTGTCATAGTTGAGGACATTGCTGGACACATCCTTATGTGCCATCTTGCAAGGTCTAGTGCCAATAGCTTGTAGGGTGTTTATTGGCAGTTCTAGTGGAGGTGGGGCCTGCTTGTCAATCACAATAGCATCAAATTTGGCCCCGAGGTTGATAGCTACATCCTTCTTCTTGCTGTTATTGGGACAGTTGTTGCTTTCTGGCTTGTCATCTTGGCGAAAGTTTGCTCTTCTCCTTCTTCTTCTTCTCCTTCTTCTTCTTCTCCTTCTTCTTCTTCTCCTTCTTCTTCTTCTCCTTCTTCTTCTTCTTCTCCTTCTTCTTCTCCTCCTTCTTCTTCTTCTCCTTCTTCTTCTTCTCCTTCTTCTTCTTCTCCTTCTTCTTCTTCTTCTTCTCCTTCTTCTTCTTCTCCTTCTTCTTCTTCTCCTTCTTCTTCTTCTCCTTCTCCTTCTTCTCCTT
>NC_041380.1:91735656-91742567 GCF_002162155.2 Triticum dicoccoides | reverse complement strand
GGCTTAATGGGCCTTAGTGGAAATAGAGGGTAGCAAGGGGAGTGTGGGGCGCCCCCCAAGGCCCAAACTGAATTAGTTTAGGGCAAAGGGGGCCGACCCCCTCTTTCCTTCTCCTCCTCTCCCTTTCCTTCCCCCTCCCCTACTCCTACTAGGAAAAGGAGGAGTCCTACTCCTAGTGGGAGTAGGACTCCCCCTCTTGGCGCGCCTCTCCCTGGCCGTCCACCTCCTCCCCTTGCTCCTTTATATACGGGGGCAGGGGGCTCCCCATAGACACAACAATTGATCATTGATCTCTTAGCCGTGTGCGGTGCCCCCCCACCATAATCCACCTCGATCATATCATAGCGGTGCTTAGGCGAAGCCCTGCGTCGGTAGCATCATCATCACTGTCACCACGCCGCCGTGCTGACGAAACTCTCCTGTGAAGCTTTGCTGGATCGGAGCTCGCGGGACGTCATCGAGTTGAACGTGTGTAGAACTCGGAGGTGCCGTGCGTTCGGTACTTGGATCGGTCGGATCGTGAAGACGTACAACTACATAAACCGCGTTGTGCTAACACTTCCGCATTCGGTCTATGAGGGTACATGGACACACTCTCCCCTCTCGTTGCTATGCATCACCATGATCCTGTGTGTGCGTAGGATTTTTTTTGAAATTACTACGTTCCCCAATAGTGGCATCCGAGCCAGGTTATTGCGTAGATGTTATATGCACGAGTAGAACACAAGTGAGTTGTGGGCGATACAAGTCATACTGCTTACCAGCATGTCATACTTTGGTTCGGCGGTATTGTTGGATGAAGCGGCCCGGACCGACATTACTCGTACGCTTACGCGAGACTGGTTCTACCGACGTGCTTTGCACACAGGTGGCTGGCGGGTGTCAGTTTCTCCAACTTTAGTTGAACCAAGTGTGGCTACGCCCGGTCCCTGCGAAGGTTAAAACATCACTAACTTGACGAACTATCGTTGTGGTTTTGATGCGTAGGTAAGAACGGTTCTTGCTCAGCCTGTAGCAGCCACGTAAAACTTGCAACAACAAAGTAGAGGACGTATAACTTGTTTTTGCAGGGCATGTTGTGATGTGATATGGTCAAGACATGATGCTATATATATTGTATGAGATGATCATGTTTTGTAACAGAGTTATCGGCAACTGGCAGGAGCCATATGGTTGTCACTTTATTGTATGCAATACAATCGCCCTGTAATTGCTTTACTTTATCACTAAGCGGTAGCGATAGTCGTAGAAGCAATAGTTGGCGAGACGACAACGATGCTACGATGGAGATCAAGGTGTCGCACCGGTGACGATGGTGATCATGACGGTGCTTTGGAGATGGAGATCAAAGGCACATGATGATGATGGCCATATCATATCACTTATATTGATTGAATGTGATGTTTATCCTTTGTGCATCTTATTCTGCTTTGTTTGACGGTAGCATTATAAGATGATCTCTCACTAAATTTCAAGGTAAAAGTGTTCTCCCTGAGTATGCACCGTTGCCAAAGTTCATCGTGCCGAGACACCACATGATGATCGGGTGTGATAAGCTCAACATTCATCTACAACGGGTGTAAGACAGTTTTACACACGCAGAATACTCGGGTTAAACTTGACGAGCCTAGCATATGCAGATAGGGCCTCGGAACACTAAGACCGAAAGGTCGAGCATGAATCATATAGTAGATATGATCAACATAGTGATGTTCACCATTGAAAACTACTCCATTTCACGTGATGATCGGTTATGGTTTAGTTGATATGGATCACGTGATCACTTAGATGATTAGAGGGATGTCTATCTAGGTGGGAGTTCTTAAGTAATATGATTAATTGAACTTAAATTTATCATGAACTTAGTACCTGATAGTATTTTGCTTGTCTATGTTATTGTAGATAGATGGCCCGTGCTGTTGTTCCGTTGAATTTTAATGCGTTCCTTGAGAAAGCAAAGTTGAAAGATGATGGTAGCAATTACACATACTGGGTCCGTAACTTGAGGATTATCCTCATTACTGCACAGAAGAATTACGTCCTGGAAGCACCGCTAGGTGTACCACCCGCGCCGGCAACTGCAGACATTGTGAATGCCTGGCAGTCGCGTGTTGATGACTACTCGATAGTTCAATATGCCACGCTTTACGGCTTAGAACCGAGACTTCAATGACGTTTCGAACGTCATAGAGCATATGAGATGTTCCAGGAGTTGAAGTTAATATTTCAAGAAAATGCCCGGATTGAGAGATATGAAGTCTCCAATAAGTTCTATAGCTGCAAGATGGAGGAGAATAGTTCTGTGAGTGAACATATACTCAAAATGTCTGGGTATCATAATCACTTGACTCAACTGGGAGTTAATCTTCCTGTTGATAGTGTCATTGACAGAGTTCTTCAATCACTGCCACCAAGCTACAAAAGCTTCATGATGAACTATAATATGCAAGGGATGAATAAGACAATTCCCGAGCTCTTCGCAATGCTAAAGGCAGCGGAGGTAGAAATCAAGAAGGAGCATCAAGTGTTGATGGTCAACAAGACCACTAGTTTCAAGAAAAAGGGTAAAGGGAAGAAGAAAGGGAACTTCAAGAAGAACGGCAAACAAGTTGCTGATCAAGAGAAGAAACCCAAGTCTGGACCTAGGCCTGAGACTGAGTGCTTATACTGCAAACAGACTGGTCACTGGAGCGGAACTGCCCCAAGTATTTGGCGGATAAGAAGGATGGCAAGGTGAACAAAGGTATATGTGATATACATGTTATTGATGTGTACCTTACCAGAGCTTGCAGTAGCACCTGGGTATTTGATACTGGTTATGTTGCTAATATTTACAACTCGGAACAGGGACTACGGATTAAGCGAAGACTGGCTAAGGACGAGGTGACGATGCGCGTGGGAAATGGTTCCAAAGTCGATGTGATCGCGGTCGACACGCTACCTCTACATCTACCTTCGAGATTAGTTTTAGACCTGAATAATTATTATTTGGTGCGAGCGTTGAGCATGAACATTATATCTGGATCTTGTTTGATGCGAGACGGTTATTCATTTAAATCTGAGAATAATGGTTGTTCTATTTATATGAGTAATATCTTTTATGGTCATGCACCCTTAAGAGTGGTCTATTTGTGTTAAATCTCGATAGTAGTGACACACATATTCATAATGTTGAAGCCAAAAGATGCAGAGGTGATAATGATAGTGCAACTTATTTGTGGCACTGCCGTTTGGGTCATATTGGTGTAAAACGCATGAAGAAACTCCATACTGATGGAATTTTGGAATCACTTGATTATGAATCACTTGGTGCTTGCGAACCATGCCTCATGGGCAAGATGACTAAAACACCGTTCTCCGGAACAATGGAGCGAGCAACGGATTTGTTGGAAATCATACACACTGATGTATGTGGTCCAATGAATATTGAGGCTCGCGGCGGGTATCGTTATTTTCTCGCCTTCACAGATGATTTGAGCAGATATGGGTATATCTACTTAATGAAACATAAGTCTGAAACATTTGAAAAGTTCAAAGAATTTCAGAGTGAAGTGGAAAATCATCGTAACAAGAAAATAAAGTTTCTACGATCTGATCGTGGAGGATAATATTTGAGTTACGAGTTTGGTCTACATTTGAAACAATGCGGAATAGTTTCGCAACTCACACCACCCAGAACACCACAGCGTAATGGTGTGTCTGAACGTCGTAATCGTACTTTACTAGATATGGTGCGATCTATGATGTCTCTTACTAATTTACCGCTATCGTTTTGGGGTTATGCTTTAGGGACGGATGCATTCACGTTAAATAGGGCACCATCAAAATCCGTTGAGACGCCGCCTTATGAACTATGGTTTGGCAAGAAACCAAAGTTGTCATTTCTTAAAGTTTGGGGCTGCGATGCTTATGTGAAAAAGCTTCAACCTGATAAGCTTGAACCCAAATCGGAGAAATGTGTCTTCATAGGATACCCAAAGGAAACTCTTGGGTACACCTTCTATCATAGATCTGAAGGCAAGACTTTTATTGCTAAGAATGGATCCTTTCTAGAGAAGGAGTTTCTCTCGAAAGAAGTGAGTGGGAGGAAAGTAGAACTTGATGGGGTAACTGTACATGCTCCCTTATTGGAAAGTAGTTCATCACAGAAACCGATTCCTGTGACACCTACACCAATTAGTGAGGAAGCTAATGATGACGATCATGAAACTTCAGATCAAGTTACTACCGAACCTCGTAGGTCAACCAGAGTAAGATTCGCACCAGAGTGGTACGGTAATCCTGTTCTGGAGGTCATGTTGCTAGACCATGACGAACCTACGAACTATGAGGAAGCGATGATGAGCCCAGATTCCGCAAAATGGCTTGAGGCCATGAAATCTGAGATGTGATCCATGTATGAGAACAAAGTGTGGACTTTGGTTGACTTGCCCGATGATCGGCAAGCCATCGAGAATAAATGGATCTTCAAGAAGAAGACATACGCTGATGGTAATGTTACTGTCTACAAAGCTCGACTTGTTGTGAAAGGTTTTCAACAAGTTCAAGGAGTTGACTACACTGAGACCTTCTCACCCGCAGCGATGCTTAAGTCCGTCCAAATCATGTTAGCTATTGCCGCATTTTATGATTATGAAATTTGGCAAATGGATGTAAAGACTACATTCCTGAATGGATTTCTGGAAGAAGAGCTGTATATGATGCAACCTGAAGGTTTTATATATCCAAAAGGTACTAACAAAGTATGCAACCTCCAGCGATCCATTTATGGACTTGTGCAAGCTTCTCGGAGTTGGAATAAACGCTTTGATAGTGTGATCAAGCATATGGTTTTATACAGACTTTTGGAGAAGCCTGTATTTACAAGAAATTGAGTGGGAGCTCTGTAGCATTTCTAATATTATACGTGGATGACATATTTTTGATTGGAAATGATATAGAATTTCTGGATAGCATAAAAGGATACTTGAATAAGAGTTTTTCAATGAAGGACCTCGGTGAAGCTGCTTACATATTGGGCATCAAGATCTATAGAGATAGATCAAGACGCTTAATTGGACTTTCACAAAGCACATACCTTGACAAAGTTTTGAAGAAGTTCAAAATGGATCAGGCAAACAAAGGGTTCTTGCCTGTATTACAATGTGTGAAGTTGAGTAAGACTCAATGCCCGACCACTGCAGAAGATAGAGAGAAAATGAAAGATGTTCCCTATGCTTCAGCCATAGGCTCTATCATGTATGCAATGCTGTGTACCAGACCTGATGTGTGCCTTGCTATTAATTAGCTGGGAGGTACCAAAGTAATCCAGGAGTGGATCACTGGACAGCAGTCAAGAACATCCTGAAGTATCTGAAAAGGACTAAGGATATGTTTCTCGTTTATGGAGGTGACAAAGAGCTCATCGTAAATGGTTACGTTGATGCAAGCTTTGACATTGATCCGGACGATTCTAAATCGCAAACCGGATACATGTTTATATTGAACGATGGAGCTGTCAGTTGGAGCAGTTCTAAACAGAGCGTCGTGGCGGGATATACATGTGAAGCGGAGTACATTGCTGCTTCGGAAGCAACAAATGAAGGAGTCTGGATGAAGGAGTTCATATCCGATCTAGGTGTCATACCTAGTGCATCGGGTCCAATGAAAATCTTTTGTGACAATACTGGTGCAATTGCCTTGGCAAAGGAATCTAGATTTCACAAGAGAACCAAGCACATCAAGAGACGCTTCAACTCCATCCGGGATCAAGTCCAGGTGGGAGACATAGAGATTTTCAAGATACATACGGATCTGAATGTTGCAGACCCATTGACTAAGCCTCTTCCACGAGCAAAACATGATCAGCACCAAGGCTCCATGGGTGTTAGAATCATTACTATGTAATCTAGATTATTGACTCTAGTGCAAGTGGGAGACTAAAGGAAATATGCCCTAGAGGCAATAATAAAGTTATTATTTATTTCCTTATATCATGATAAATGTTTATTATTCATGCTATAATTGTATTAACCGGAAACATGATACATGTGTGAATACATAGACAAACAGAGTGTCACTAGTATGCCTCTACTTGACTAGCTCGTTGATCAAAGATGGTTATGTTTCCTAGCCATAGACATGAGTTGTCATTTGATTAACAGGATCACATCATTAGAAGAATGATGTGATTGACTTGACCCATTCCGTTAGCTTAGCACTTGATCGTTTAGTATGTTGCTATTGCTTTCTTCATGACTTATACATGTTCCTATGACTATGAGATTATGCAACTCCCGTTTACCGGAGGAACACTTTGTGTGCTACCAAACGTCACAACGTAACTCGGTGATTATAAAGGTGCTCTACAGGTGTCTCCGAAGGTACTTGTTGAGTTGGCATATTTCGAGATTAGGATTTGTCACCCCGATTGTCGGAGAGGTATCTCTGGGCCCACTCAGTAATGCACATCACTATAAGCCTTGCAAGCATTGTAACTAATGAGTTAGTTGCGGGATGATGTATTACAGAACGAGTAAAGAGACTTGCCGGTAATGAGATTGAACTAGGTATTGAGATACCGACGATCGAATCTCGGGCAAGTAACATACCGATGACAAAGGGAACAATGTATGTTGTTATGTGGTTTGACCGATAAAGATCTTCATAGAATATGTGGGAGCCAATATGAGCATCCAGGTTCCGTTATTGGTTATTGACCGGAGACATGTCTCTGTTATGTCTACATAGTTCTCGAACCCGTAGGGTCCGCACGCTTAAGTTCGGTGACGATCGATATTATGAGTTTTTGTGTTTTGATGTACCGAAGGTAGTTTGGAGTCCCGGATATGATCACGGACATGACGAGTAGTGGTCGAGATGTAAAGATCGATATATTGGACGACTATGTTCGGACACCGGAAAGGTTCCGG
>NC_041380.1:91598908-91735192 GCF_002162155.2 Triticum dicoccoides | reverse complement strand
GGGCTTAATGGGCCTACATGGGCCTTAGTGCAAATAGAGGGCAGCAAGGGGAGTGTGAGGCACGCCCCCCAAGGCCCAAACCGAATTGGTTTAGGGCAAAGGGGGCCGGCCCCCTCTTTCCTTCCCCCTCTCCTACTCCTACTAGGAAAAGGAGGAGTCCTACTCCTAGTGGGAGTAGGACTCCCCCTCTTGGCGCGCCTCTCCCTGGCCGACTGCCTCCTCCCCTTGATCCTTTATATACAGGGGCAAGGGGCCACCCCATAGACACAACAATTGATCATTGATCTCTTAGCCGTGTGCGGTGTCCCCCACCATAATTCACCTCGATCATATCGTAGCGGTGCTTAGGCGAAGCCCTGCGTCGGTAGCATCATCATCACCGTCACCACGCCGTCGTGCTCCTATGAAGCTTTGCTGGATCAGAGCTCGCGGGACGTCATCGAGTTGAACGTGTGCAAAACTCGGAGGTGCCTGCATTCGGTACTTGGATCGGTCGGATCGTGAAGACGTACGACTACATCAACCGCGTTGTGCTAACGCTTCCGCATTTGGTCTACGAGGGTACGTGGACACACTCTTCCCTCTCGTTGCTATGCATCACCATGATCCTGTGTATGCGTAGGATTTTTTTTGAAATTACTACGTTCTCCAACAGTTTTGGCACTCAACTCGCGGATTCCTGAGGTGACATTGGGGTAATCTATGCATAGGGGTTGATGCATGTTTTCGTCCTATGTTGTCCAATGGAACTTTGGAGTGATTCTTTGTTGCACATTGAGGGATTGCCATATGATTCAATTATGTTATCATTGTTGAGAGAATTTGCACTAGTGAAAGTATGAACCCTAGGCCTTGTTTTCAAGCATTGCAATACCGTTTTTGCTCACTTTTACTACTAGTTACCTTGCTGTTTTTATATTTTAGATTACAAGAACCTATATCTACTATCCATATTACACTTGTATCACCATCTCTTCGCCGAACTAGTGCACCTATACAATTTACCATTGTATTGGGTGTGTTAGGGACACAAGAGACTCTTTGTTATTTGGTTGCAGGGTTGTTTGAGAGAGACCATCTTCATCTGACGCCTCCCATGGATTGATAAACCTTAGGTCAACCACTTGAGGGAAAATTGCTACTGTGCTACAAAACTCTACACTTGGAGGCCCAACATGAGTCTACAAGAAGAAGCTTGCGTATTGGACATCAGAGGTGGGGTTTAGGTTGCACGGGTAGCATGCCATAGGAGCCAAGCTCTAGGTGAGCGAAGTGGTGTTGCGCAGAGCAGAGAGGGGAGCAGAAGGCGAGGAGGCCAGGGCATTTTCAGGAGGGTTATGTACTTGAGCAACAACTCGTTGTTTGTCTCGATATATCTTGGTACCGCTTTGCTTGAAGAAACAAAATCTGGCTATATGGTTATATCTATAACAAACTCGACACCTGATTTTATTGGTGCAGTTATAGCGATAATGATCAGGGCCAAGGCATTGATAACAGAATTGAGTGCTGTAGTCAGATGGTGCCAAAAAAAAGCTCTGGCGCTACGAATTCTGGTGGGTTGGGCTGCCTGTCTACCTGGATATGTGTGGTTGATACGTCTCCATCGTATCTATAATTTTTGGTTGTTCGCCAATATTATACAACTTTTATATACTTTTGGCAACATTTTATATTATTTTCTGGGACTAACATATTGATCCAGTGCCAGTGCCAGTTCCTGTTTGTTGCATGTTTTCTGTTTTGTGGAATATCCATATCAAACAAAGTCCAAATGTGATAAAAATTTACGAAGATTTATTTGGAATATATGTGATTTTTGGGAGGTGGAATCAACGCAAACGGAGGCCCACGGCCTCCACTAATCACCAGGACGCGCCAACACCCCCAGCACGCGGTGGTGCCTAGTGGGCACCCCGTAAGTCGGTTGGGGATCTTCTTCGGGTGCAAGGAAGCTTATATCCGAAAAAATCGTGTTAAAATTTCAGCACAATCGGAGTTACGCATCTCCGGGAATTTAAGAAACGGTGAAGGGCCAGAAAACAGGAACACGAAATAGAAGAGAACATAGAGAGAGATCCAATCTCGAAGGGGCTCTCTTCCCTCTACCGCCATGGAGGCCATGGACCAGAGGGGAAACCCTCCTCCCATCTAGGGGGGAGTCCAAGGAAGAAGAAGAAGTAGAGGGGACTCTCTCCCCTCTCTCTCGGTGGCACCGGGGCAAGGATCGTGACGACGATCTACACCAACAACTTCGTTTCCGTCAACACCAACTCTCTCCCCCTCTATGCAGCGGTGTAACCTCTCTATTCCTGCTATAATTCTCTACCAAAACATGGTGCTCAACACTATATATTATTATCCAATGATGTTTGAGTAGATCTATTTTGTCCTATGGGTTGATTGATGATCATGATTGGTTTGAGTTGTATATTTTATTTTGGTGCTGTCCTATGGTGCCCTCCGTTTCACACAAACATGAGGGATACCCGCTGTAGGGTGTTGCAATACGTTCATGATTTGCTTATGGTAGGTGGCTAGAGTGACAGAAGCTTACGCCCGAGTAAGGGGGTTGTTGCATATGGGATAAAGAGGACTTGATACTTAATGCTATGGTTGGGTTTTACCTTAATGATCTTTGGTAGTTGCAGAAGCTTGCGAGAGTTCCAATCATAAGTGTATATGATCCAAGTACGGAAAGTATGTTAGCTCATGCCTCTCCCTCATATAAAATTGTTACCGGTCTAGTTATCAATTGCCTAGGGACAAATAACTTTCTTGTGTGACAAAAACTTTTCTACTAAACAACTAACTTTTATTATCTCGCAAAGTACTCATAGTTTGTTCTTGCAAAGAGTTCTAGCATCACACCTACAAAATAGTTTCATACTTCTTCTAGGTAAATCAAACGTTAAAGTGTGCATAGAGTTGTATCAGTGGTCGATAGAACTTGAGGGAATATTTGTTCAACCTTTAGCTCCTCGTTGGGTTCGACACTCTTATTTATCGAAAAAGGCTACAAACGATCCCCTATACTTGTGGGTTATCAATACCTCTTTCTGGCGCCGTTCCCGGGGAGCAATAGCATGGGGTGAATATTCTCGTGTGTGCTTGTTTGCTTTATCACTAAATAGTTTTTTATTTTCTATTCTAAGTTGTCCTCTATCTTTAGTTATGGATATGGAACACGAAATACCAAAAAAATTAGTTTTACTTGCTACTCATGGATATGGGGAACCTCCTAAAACCCTCGATGCTCGTTATGTGAAAAATATTAAACACTACTTTGACAATCCTGAGAAAACCCCATTCAATATAATAATGGGAGACATGTTGGATCAACGTGAATACTTTTGGGACTACCGCTTGACTCAAAAAGGGAAACTATTATGGGATCAAATTGAAATGTTGCATTGGTATGCTTGGAATTTATGATTGAGATATGATAATACTTGTTGCTCTAGGGTGAAGGCTCCACACCTTCCCTTTTGATGTGAATTTAATGATAATGAAACCTTGGCTTCTTATGCTAATGGTAGATATGATTACTATGATGTGGAACGAATAGAATAATTTGTTGCCTTTAAGGGTGCTTATGAAATTGAATCTTTGTTTGAAAAGTATGAAGATTACGATGATGCTGTTTATAGACCAGAAAATTTTGCTATACTTAAATATTGCTATGAGAATTATAATTACAATTCCTATATTGATGTATTTATTGAGAAAGTCTCTACTGTCCAAGAAGAGACTAATATTTTGTAGGAAACTATGGAAGAAGAAGATGACACTTGAGCTCATTAGATGAAAAATATGATGAGTTGAGCGAAGATCAAAAGGAGGAAGAGCGGATTAGCTACCCATGCCCACCTTCTAATGAGAGTAAACCTTCAACTCATACATTGTTTAATGTCCCTTCGTTCTTACCGAAGGATGAATGCTATTATAATTGCCATGATCCCGTTGATTTTTTTGAAATATCCCTTTTTGATGAACTTAATGCTTGCTATGCTTGTGGCCAAGATGCCAATATGAATTATGCTTATGGAGATGAACTTGCTATAGTTCCTTATGTTAAGAATGAAATTTTTGCTATTGCACCCACACATGGTAGTCCTATTATCTTTTTGAATTCTCCCAACTACACTATATCAGAGAAGTTTGCATTTATTAAGGATTGCATTGATGGGTTGCCTTTTACCATTGCACATGATGATTTTGATGAATATAATGCATCTGCTTGCTGCTCCTACTTGCAATTATTATGAGAGAGGAACTATATCTCCACCTCTCTACGTTTCCAATACGATAAAATTGCAAGAAACTGTTTATGGTATGTATTGGCCTTTACTTGATGTGCATGAATTGTTCTTTTATGACATGCCAATGCATAGGAAGAGAGATAGACTTTGTTGTTGCATGATATATATTACTTTGTGCTCACTACTAAATTACAAATCATTGTTTATTAAAATTGGCTTTGATATACCTTGGGATCTGGGTGGATCAATTACTTGAGCATTTTATGCCCAGCTTAATGGCTTTAAAGAAAGCGCTGCCAAGGAGACAACCCGGCTGTTGTGTGATTTTATAAAGTTTAAAAACAAAAAAATATAGAGGGGAACCTAAAACTTTTTCAAAAAGAAAAGTGAAAGTGAGAGAGACGAGCATTGTTAAAGTGGGAGCTAGCCTTGAACTTTGTTCATGCCCATGGAAACTTTGTGAATCTTAATTACAGAAAGTTTTCAACAAAAATAATTATCCCCTTGTACAAATCCATTGTATTATAAAAATAATGTGCCAAGATTTTCCTATAGGATGATTAAATTGCTTGTTTGGTGTGTGGGCGCAAAAACAAAACCTTTGGCTGTAGTGTGTGGATTTACATTTTTTACTGGAACGTCAAAAATTTCTGAATTTTTTACAAAGTACTGCTATGATTTTTTTTAATTTGTCCTAATTTTTCAGAATTTTTAGAGTTATATAAGTATGGTCAAAGTTTAGATTGCTACAGACTGTCCTGTTTTTGACAGATTCTATTTTTGATGCATTGTTTTGCTTGTTTTGATGGAACTATGGATCTTAGCGAGTGGTATAAGCCAGGGAGAAGTTATAATACAGTAGGGACAATGCAAAAATAAAATATGAATGGGTTTGCAACTATACTTAAAGTACTGATTTGGTTTATTATACTAACGAATCTCACGAGTTTTTTTTTAAGTTTTGTGTGGATGAAGTGTTCGACGATCGAGAAGGTCTCGATATGAGGAGAAGGATGGGAGGCAAGAGTTCAAGCTTGGGGATGCCCAAGGCACCCCAAGTAAATATTCAAGGAGACTCAAGCGTCTAAGCTTTGGGATGCCCCGGAAGGCATCCCATCTTTCTTCAACAAGCATCAGTATGTCTTGGTTTTTCATTTGTTCACGTGATATGCGTAAATCTTGGAGCATCATGTGCCTTTTGTTTTTCTTTTAATAACGTACCATGCTGGCATGAGATAGTCCTTGATTGATTTATAGAATGCTCATTGCACTTCACTTATATCTTTTGTAGGAACGGAGTATGTCTACCAGAGGGGGGGGGGGTGAATGGGAGTTTTAATTTTTCTTTGGAAAACTTAAATCTCCGGAAAGAGTGAAAAGCAAAATACAGTGAACTAGAACAGAGTTTAGAAAGAGAACTAAGACATGTATCAAAGTAAATCATACGACTAAAAATGCATCAGAGGTAAACATGAGTCATAGAGATAACCGATGATGCTCAATGGCGACAAGGAATTTGTTCGACTAGTTCGTCCTTCTGCATAAGGACTATGTCCGGTTGGAGGGGCTGTGACTTAACACGGAAGATGAACTCTCTTCACCCTATTCTCCTCGACAATTGATTCGTCAACCGATGCCGATCACTCGTGGTAGATACTTGAAGGCGATCTCCGAACCTTTACAAACTTCTTCTTTGAGAACCACAATCACTCTTGATCCTTGAAGAAATTGACACCTAACTGTCTAGAGAGTTTGCAGTTCTCAAGAGTAATAGGCGGAGCGTACTAAACTTAGATTCTAGTGATGCTGAACCACTATATAATTCTTCGGCTCTAGGGTTTTTCTCTCGGTGGATTTTAAACTCAAATCGCTCGAAGAGTGGGTTGCTCAACAATCTTCTCAGAATCAAACAGAGCAGCCACCGGACAAAGCCGGTGCGGGGTGGCTATTTGTAGCTGCAGCCTTCCCAGACGGGAAATGACCAGTTTGGACACAAGGTCGAGCCAATGGCCAACCGACACATTCACAACGGTTGGATTTGGGAGAAACGGTAACATTACTTGAGGAACAAGTAATGCTAACTCCTCGGTCCAAGTCAAATCTGTCGCAGTGAAGAAGAACACAGTCTCTTACTGGCAAGTATTTGCTCGGAGCACAAAGAGATTTCTCTCACAACTTTCATAGGATTTGGGTTTAGCATCAAGGAATCAAAGCTTCAAACGCTACACCCCTCTTAATAGTACAGTGGTCCTATGACTCAATGAAGGAAGAAGAATAATGAAACAAATGCTACGTATTCACTTCATCTTCATTCTTCCTCGACCGCAGTCATATTCTTTGAACAGACACCAAACCAATTGCTTGCACTTTAGCAATTTTTAGGGGTCACTCTTGTTAGGTTTATCTTTGGTGATAACCTTCGCTGCCATGCAGGGAGATTATCTTCGTCGTTTGCATCAAACTCCTCGATACTTCAGGGACCTGTTACTCTGTGTGCACTAGCAAACACATAAGTACCATACTGTTTATGTCAACAAACTCCAAAAACATAAGGGGCCTATTATTGCACCAATAATCTCCCCCTTTTTGGACGGTTGTTGAGAAAAACAGATAATCATCAAAGTGAAGATAGATAAGTGAAATGTAAATTGAATAAGAGTGAACTTGTGTTACTTGACCCGATGATGAAATATACCCACCCTAGATGTATGCAGGGTCAGTTGATATATAATGAGATTCCTTGCAATTCATTTATGTATAAGGAGATTTTTCAATAAAGCGAGGTAATGATTTGCACTGATGATAGATAATCCAACGAGAATATAGTGCAATCGTTCATGACTTCTGACAATAATTCCACCTGCAAAATAAATGCCTCAAGAGAATATAGTGCAGCAGGCGGGGTTATTAATATTACATCTCATATCAAAAGTTTTACATCGGAGCACATCAAGTGGCATAGTTTTAGCAGCATATAACACACAAACCTCAAACCAGGGCAAATAAACATGGAGAGAAAAACCAACAAAGTAAATCTATCGAAACTCTCGATGTAATTCTCCCCCTTTTTGTCAACTAGTGTAAAAAAGGTGATGAAAAACATGAGTGCGAAAAGAGGTGAGTCTGATTTGCTCTAAGGCATCGCCCAAAGAACTTCCTGAAGAAGTTTCTGATTCAGAGGTGGCTAGAATATCTTAAACGTCATCATGAGCAACAAATCCTTTAATACTGGCTTTGGGCTAAGATGTCGAAGGCACATTGGGATCATCCTGTTGAGTCTGGCGAGACAAAGTATTTCCTTCAGTGGGTTTCTTAGTGGGCGATGTTGCTTCTGACTCATCGAGCAATTTGCGCAGCTGAATCTGGAGTAAATTGGTTGTTGGTTCATGAGCTGGCAGAGGCGGCGTAATCCGATCTTGGTAATCTTCAGCTGAAAACCCTTGATCAATATACTCATAGAGTTCTTTGACATGAGAGTTGCTCAATTGCTTCTTGGAGAAGAACTTCCGAAGCAATTTCTAGAGACGCTTCTTATTTTCAGCTGTGATCATGTGCAAAACTTTTGTTCGGTTGTTGATGGCATTGAGTTCAGCAGCGAGATGCTCTTTCTCTTGCTGATCTTCAACCATATGCTTCAGTAGTAGCTGTTGAGTATGCATGCTCACTTCAAGATGTGAAGGAGGTTGAGTGTTCGGTTGACGATCACGCTTAGGGAGCTTTGGTCCATTGAAGGTGTTATGATAATCAAGAGGGCTTGATACTGGTGTTTTCCCCGAGGAAAAATCTTCCATTACCTTTAGAGTATCACACATAGGTGGAATGAAGCTCTTGTGACCGACTTTTGCTAGATATTCGATCTTCATTGCATAGTCAACCATTTTCTGAATCCAAGGCACATATACCTTGATTGTTTTTGAGCACTGAGCTGAATCCATCAGTATGAGTAGGAACATATCTTCGACATCAAAGATAAATCCTTGAGAGATAGCATGGATGGTGTTCCGAAGAACATCAGAAATAGCGTTGTTTGTATTCATCTCAGCCAGCGGACAGAGGGTGTAAGTGAGAATATGATATAAAGTTTGATTGTCAAATGTCAAATGCTCAGGTAGGGGAGGACCATTGTAGTCTTGAATTTTATCTTCACCCATTGTGCATCGAAAATTTTCATTAGAGATCACATCAACGTTATGAACTCGAATCTCAGTCTTGCCATGTTTGAACTGAGGGAAATGAAAATGAGATACAAAGTCCATTGCAGAGCATTTTATTCTCTTTCCTTCAGCCATCCATTCCCTGATCCACTTTGTGCTGTCAGATTCATCACCGGAGATATATAGTGTGGCATAAAATTGAAGAATAATCTCCCTGTTCTATGGATGCTGATATGCAAAGACATGCATGAGGCCACAGTCTTCAATGTCTTGCAATACTTGGTTGAAATAGCCGATATTCTTCATCGCAACAATATCTGGGAACTCATGAGGGAAAACCTTGAGGCTGTCATAAAGAATCCTCGAATAGTATGTTGCCTGTTCCTGAGTCTAGAACCGAGGAGATTCAGAAGTACGGGGCTTGTTGTATGGACTCTCTTGAAAGAAATTCGGATGAGTGTTCCGATTGAAAAGAGGCCCTTTTGCGCTAAAGTTGATGGAAAACAATGGCAGTCACTTACAAGGATAAGGGTAGTTCAGTTCATCTTCAACGAAAAATCACTTCATTACCATAGATAACTGAGTTTGAGTGATGAGCAGAGGCTGATTTTGCTGCAGAAGGATTGCCATCTGAGGTTCTTCGTGCATTATTGAGTGAGATTCACAGAGGAGAGGGATCTAACACTTTTGCAGTTGAAACTATAGTTGGGTCAAGCACTGGCGACAAAATATGTTGTTCTTCACGAGCTGTTTGAGGGGCATAGGGAGGAACCGAATCATTTGGTACGACATGGGCTAGAGAAGCTCGGCATTCAGAATGAGGAATTTCACCTTCTTCTGACACTTCATGCTGAGAAGGATTTTCTGCATGAGTTGGGGAGGCCACAGACACTGTTTCAGTTGGCCTTGGCGACGTAGATGCATCTGCAGCTGGTTCAAGAGTCGGCGAGGGAATTGCTCATTCCGGAGACTTTTATTTCTGTGTCTCAGTAGCTGGTGCAGGAGGAGGAACATTTTTTCGCTTCTTCTTCTTCTTCTTCTTCTTCTTCTTCTTGGGCTTGATGATCGAGGCAAATTTTGCGAACGATTTGATCCAAATCTGAGTGAAATCCCAATCTTCTGTGCCGAAGGATATTTAACACCTTATTGACATCCATATAAGATTCTTCAAGTTGCTTGATGACAAATTGGGATTTTGCATCTTTCATGAGGTTGTCGAGCTCCTTGAGTTGGGCAGTGAGGTCACTGATCTCAACAGAATCATTTCTCATATCGTTGATCAGATCGGCAGCTTGAGAAATTACTTCAGGAGGAATGGGCAAAGAGGTTACTTCTCCAGAAAACAGGTTCTCCACAAATCTGTCAAGCTGTTCCATGATGAATACTTGATTGAAATGGTGCCGTGCATCAGAGTCATCTTGAGGCTGTGCAGCAGGAGCATCTTGTGCTACATTTTGTTCGGTCGAAGGCATAGAAGCCAATGGTTGTGTCAGTTTGGGAGCAAACTGCGCAACCTTTTCCTTCACAACATCAACACTTGGAACATTTTGCTTGGTGATATGTCTCCAACGTATCTATAATTTTTGATTGTTCCATGCTGTTATATTATCACTATTGGATATTTTACAATCATTTTACAATCATTTTATAGCAACTTTATATCATTTTTTGGGACTAACCTATTGACATAGTGCCCAGTGCCAGTTGCTGTTTTTTTGCTTGTTTTTAGTTCGCAGAAAATGAATACCAAATATAGTACAAACACAGTGAAACTTTTTGGAGAATTTTTCTAGGCCAAAAGACAGAGGATGGGCTAAAGAAGCACCAGAGGGGTGCCCTGAGGGGGGCACAACCCACCAGGGCGCGCCCTGGTGGGTTGTGCCCACCTCGTGGCCTCCTGCACCGCCTCTTTGCTCTATAAATACCCCAATATTCTAGAAACCATAGGGGTGTTGACGAAAATCAATTCCAGCCGCCGCAAGTTCCAGAACCACCAGATCCAATCTAGACACCATCACAGAGGGGGTCATCATCTTCAATGGTGCCTCTCCGATGATGCGTGATTAGTTCATTGTAGACCTACGGGCCCGTAGTTAGTAACTAGATGTCTTCCTCTCTCTCTCTTTTGATTCTCAAAACAATGGTTTCTTGGAGATCTATTTGATGTAAGTCTTTTTGTGGTGTGTTTGTTGGGATCTGATGAACTTTGAGTTTATGATTAGATTTATGTTTTTATCCATGAAAGTTATTTGATTCTTTTGATCTCTTATATGCATGATTACTTATAGCCTCGTATTTCTTCTTTGAATCTTTGGTTTAGTTAGGCCGACTAGATTTATTTTTCTTGCCATGGGAAGAGGTGCTCTGTGATGGGTTCGATCTTACGGTGCTTGATCCTAGTGACAGAAGGGGAAATGACACGTATGTATCGTTGCCATTAAGGATAACAAGATGGGATCTAATTCCTACATGAATAGATCTTGTCTGCATCAAGTCATCGTTCTTATTGCATTACTCTGTTTCTCCATGAACTTAATACACTAGATGCATGCTGGATAGCGGTCGATGTGTGGAGTAATAATAGTAGATGCACGCAAGAGTCGGTCTACTAATCTTGGACGTGATGCCTATATAATGATCATTGCCTGGATATTGTCATAATTATTTGAAGTTCTATCAATTGCCCAACAGTAATTTGTTTACCCACCTTATGTTATTTTCCTGAGAGAAGCCACTAGTGAAATCTACGGCCCCCGGGTCTCTTCTTTATCATATTTTCTTTTGAGATCTATTTTTATTTGCTTTTATTTTCATATCTATATTTCCAAAAACCCAAAATACCTTGCTGCACTTTATTTTATTTTGCATTTATTCGAGATCTATTTATCCAATATATCATATTCTTATCCCGTCAACTCGACAATTTCTGGCACCGTTACCCGGAAGGGATTGACAACCCCTTTACACGTCGGGTTGCAAGTATTTATTCTTTGTGTGCAGGTACCTTTTACGTAGTGTTGGTGATTCTCCTACTGGTTCGATAACCTTGGTCTCATCACTGAGGGAAATACCTACCGTCGCTATGCTGTATCATCCCTTCCTCTTTGGGGAAATACCGACGTAGTTTAAGCCGCATCAAAAGAAATTTTTGGCGCCGTTGCCGGGGAGACATCATCAACATCTACGAGGTTCCTAATCACAAATCTCATCTCCTTGCAATTTACATTATTTTCCATTTTCCTCTCATTTTCATCTCCCCCACTTCACAAAAATTTGCCATTTTATTCACCCTCTTTTTTCGTTCGTCGTTTTCTCATCAGATCTATTTTTGTGTGCACTTTCGTTTATCACTTTTTGCCGTTATGGATACTTCTTCTCCTATTGCGTGCACCTCTGAGAACGAGGTTCTTAACTTTAAGCAAAGGGGAGGGGATGACTTAAAGGATGCTTGGTGTAGGATTTGCAATGCTCATAATAGATCTATCCGTAAGCAATCCACCGTTGTTCTTCTTCGCTGTTTTTATGTGGGCATCACCACTTGGTATAGATTTGTTCTTGATACAATTACCGATGGAAATTTCTTGTTGTGCCCCTCTCTTGATGCCTTTAATTCTATGGGGAATTTAGTGGGATCACCACCTCTTATGGTTAATGAAACAACTTTGACTCTCGAGCATGTTATGGAAAGGCTAGATGCTATTGAAAAGAAAATGCTTACTGAAGAACATCTTGAGAACTTGGATAAAAATATGCATAATTTTGCTCATAAAATTGGATCAAAAGCCGGAGAGATTTTTAAGTTGTTAAAGGAAAAGGGAACCGTAATTCACGAAAGAATTGAAGAAAGCCCTTCTCAGATCGATAAGTTGGAAGAATTTTTTAGCAATTTAAGCTCGACATTTGCATACACTAAAACTATTGAAAAAACTCCCGTTAAAATTAGCAAGATTACTCAAATCACTAAGAACAAGGGTGCAACTTCTAGTAATAATAATAAAGAAGATCTTAAGATGATTAGTATTCACCCCGATTCTATTGAAGTGATAAGAAATCCTACTTGCAAGAATGGATTTTTCAATCTCGTTCCTAGAAATATTGTTATTGAAAATTTGTATGCTAAATCCTTGAAGAATTCCAAGCGTTTGATTGAAGAGTTGGAAACCAAAGATGAAAATACTTAGATCTTTGCATTATGACTAGCTAGGGGCCTAAAACGATAGCACTTGTTGGGAGGCAACCCAATGAATAAAATAAATTTTTGCCTTTTTCTTTCTGTTCTTGAGTGTTTGCAAAATCATGCTACTGTTATGATTGTGTTTTTATGTTTTAATTAGTGTTTGTGCCAAGCAAAGCCTTTGGGATCATGTTGGGTGATTGTTAAATTTGATCTTGCTGAAAAACTAAAACTTTTGCGCCCAGGAATATAATTCTCATTTTTAACAGAAGCGCGAGAAAATACTGATTATTTTTGCATATGATTAATATAAAAATTGCCCACGTTGTCCTAATTTTTCAGATTTTTTTGGAGTTACAGAAGTATTAGATGTATGCCTTGGCCTTGCCAGAGTCGGAATCCTCATCAGATTCTTCTTCTTCTTCGGAACCTAACGATTCTTCATCGAATCCATTTCCTTGCTAATGTATGCCTTGGCCTTGCGAGAGGTATTCTTGCGGTTGGAGGAGGACTTGGAAGTATTTATTGACGAAGATCTTGACGAAAATTTTGACGTGGACTTGTCCTTCTTATTGAATAATTTCTTTGTCTTCTTCTCATCATCGGAGTCGTAGTTCTTACTCTTGATTTTGCCTCGATGGTTGCCCGAATCATATCTCCCACTAGCATGAATTTCAGCTTCCTAGAGAGGGCAGTACGAAATGAAGTGTCCAGGCTTTTTGCACTTGAAACAGGTGTATTCCCCAGCAGGTTTTGATGAAGATTTTGAACCCCCAGAGTTGGTAGAACTTCTTTTCTGGAACTGGCTCTTCTTGCGAAAGCATTGGAATCTTTTCGTGATCAGTGCGAGATCTTTGCTGAGTCTTTCCGGATCACCAGAATCTTCTTTGGCATTTCCATCAGAGGAGGAACCATCCACTGCCTTGAGAGCATGATTCTTGCGTAAGCTTGAGCCATACAGATCTCTTTTCTCTTCTTTCTGTTCCCGTGAGTGTTCAGTCTCTCCATGATATCAGAAGAGTCAAGGTTCTTGTAGTCAGGTTGTTCACGTATCATCAGAACTAATGAGTTGAAGGAATTGTCAAGAGATCGAAGCAGTTTCTTAACGACTTCATGGTCAGTGATGTATCTGGCGCTGAGACCTTGAAGTTCATTCGCGATATCACTCAGGCAATCGAAGGTTTGCTGGCAGCTTTCATTTCCAATGCGCTTGAAGCGATTGAACTTGGCTCGAAGAGTATCAATTCTGGCTTCTTTCTGGGTTGAAACTCCTTCATTGATCTTTTCGAGGACGTCCCACAATTCCTTCGCAGTTTAACATTGGCGATAGTGAAGAAATTGTGCCCGATTGAGATGGCCACCAATTTCATCTTTGGCCTGAGCATCCAGCTGAATGAGCTTCTTTTCTTTGCCGGAAGGGGCTTGAGGTACAACAACGTTGAGCCCAAATTGCACCACATTCCACATATCATCATCCATTGCTCGGAGACGGACCTTCATATTCTCCTTCCAGAAGGGGCAGTCCGTCCCATCAAATATGGGAATCTTGAGATGTGACTTGTAGTTCACTAAAGACATACTTAAACTCCAAAGTCGTTAGACTAAAATGAGCAAAGTCAAGGAGTACCTTGCTCTGATACCAATTGTAGGAACGAAGTATGTTTACCAGAGAAGGGGGGGCTAGATGGGAGTTTTAAATTTTCTTTGAAAAACTTAAACTTAAAACTCTCAGAACCAGCAGCAGAAAAAGTGAAAAGCAAACTACAGTGAACTAGAACAAAGTACCAAAAGAGAACTAAGACATGCATTGAAGTAAATTGTACGACTGAAAATGCATCGAAGGTAAACATGAGTGACAAATATAACCGATGATGCTCGATGGCGACGAGGAATTTGTTCGACTAGTTCATCCTTCTGCACAAGGACTACATCCGGTTGGAGGGGCTGTGACTTAACACGGAAGATAAACTCTCTTCACCCTATTCTCCTCGACAATCTATTCGTCAACCGATGCCGATCACTTGTGGTAGATACTTGAAGGCGATCTCTGAACCTTTACAAACTTCTTCTTCGAGAACCACAATCACTCTGGGTCTATGAAGAAATTGACACCTAACCATCTAGAGAGTTTGCATCTCTCAAGAGTAATAGGTGGAGCGTACTAAACTTAGATTTTAGTGATGTCGAACCACTGTCTAATTCTTCGGCTCTAGGGTTTTTCGCTCGGTGGATTTTAAACTCAAGTCGCTCGAAGAGTGGGTTGCTCAACAATCTTCTCAGAATCAAACGGAGCAGCCACCAGACAAAGCCGATGCGGGGTGACTATTTATAGCCGCAACCTTCTCAGACGGGAGATGACCATTTTGGACATGAGGTCTAATCAATGTCCAACCGACATGTTCACAACGGTCGGATTTGGGAGCAACGATAACATTACTTGAGGAACAAGTAATGCTAACTCCTGAGTCCGAGTCTAATCTGTCGCAACGAAGAAGATCATAGTCTCTTGCTTGCAAGTATTTGCTCGGAGCACAAAGATATTTCTTTCACAACTTCCATAGGATTTGGGTTTAGCATCATAGAATCAAATCTTCGAGCGCTACACCCCTCTTAATAGTACGGTGGTCCTATGACTCAATGAAAGAAGAAGAATAATGAAACAAATGCTATGTCTTCACTTCGTCTTCATTCTTCCTCAAACGCAGTCATATTCTTCGAACATACACCGAACCAATCTTTTGAGTATGGCTTTATAGAATGCTTCATGTGGTTCACTTATATAATTTGAAGTTTGGATTGCCTGTTTCTCTTCATATAGGAAACCGTTATTCATAGAATGCTCTTTTGATTCACTTATATTTATTAGAGCATGAGCATGGTATTTTGTAGAAAGAATTAAACTCTCATGCTTCACTTATATCTATTTAGAGAGTCAATAGGAATTGGTCATCCACATGGTTAGTCATAAGATCCTATATAAAACTTGTGGATCACTGAATATGATATCACTAAAAAAATACACTTCCGTGATGATACGTGTTTGTCACAGTAGGTCACGTTTTCTGTCATGCATGTACATCCATGACGGTTTTATGACATAATCAAGATAGTCATACCTGTGTTGTCGTAGAAGTGTTCCATGACATTAACCAAATTATCATCATGGAAGTGTCCACTTCCATGACGATAAATGATGCATCATGGAAGTACTTTCATCAAGGGTAACCGACACGTGGCATCCACCGTAACGGGTCGCCATTAAGCTATCAGGTTCCGGTTTGGATCCGATAACCCGTTAACAGTCTGGACCAATGGCGATTTTCCACGTGTAAAATTCTCATTCACCGGCAGATCCATGTGTCGGCCCAACGTTCGGACAGTTGTCATCCAGCGAATGGACGGGACACGCCTATGATACGTCGACACGTGTCTCGTCCCAACAGTGGCCCATTTAGGTGAAAATGCTGGCCCATTTGACCTAGTCAAAAGGTAACGGCCGACCCACTTAAATCTTGCTAGCGACCTATTCGCATATAGGCCATTTACAACCCGCTAACTGATGACCCATTATGGCCTATCCAAATTAGGCCCAGTAGCGTCATCTGGGCCGTCCAATATGATTCCATGTTGTTGTAACTTCTGGCCCATGTAGGGCCCATGACGTCTTTCGGCCCATATGAGGCCCTCTGTAGCTCTTGGCCCATTAACGGCGCATGGTGAAACTGGCCTGTAATGAACGATGTATCGCTTTATACCCATTAATGGCCCATTATTCCATTGGACCGTTTCCAGCCCGTGTTATATTTTGGCCTTCTCAGGGCCCATTTACGGCCCATAATGCGGTCCGTTATTGGCCCATGTTTGGCCAATCGATCATACGACCCATAGAAGGCCCATTGTTTCTATGGCCCGTAGAAGGCCTATTGTTTCTACGGCCCGTAGGAGGTCCATGGTCACTACAGTAAATATGTAGCCCATGGTTATTGTGGCCTAGTTTTAAAAAATAGGTTATTGTGGCCACTAGCAAACCGCGGAAAAAGAACTGCACTGACTACAAGCAAAAAAAAAGACAACAAGGAAATAAATAAGCAAGCAACTTACGCTAGGCTATCACGGCTATTACACATATTACATCCACTGGGCATCAAAGTTCGCCACCAGTGCAAATATGGGGAACAAAGCAGCATATTACATACATTGGTTGTCAAAGTTGGCGACCAGTGCAAATAAATACCACAGCAAAACAAGTCCAGCACTGAAACCACTTCACAGGAGCTCAAGAAACAATATCCTGGGTATCCATCATGCTGGCAAGACAGTTAGCAAGCTTATTAGCTTTCTCTTGTTTGGCGTTTAAATTCTCCAGCACTTGGTGTTGTACCAGAAAGTATGCATCTGAATTCTGCAGGGACTTCCCCAGTCCTTCGGCTTCCTGTCGCAGCACATCTGATCGATGTCTTTCAACTTGAAGTTGAGACTCAAGAAGTCGAACTGATTCAGGTAGCGAGTTCGAAGAGCTGGTGCCACCAGTAGTGGCCAGTAACTCGAACACTACATCAAGACATGACTTTGGGGTTGTCTCAGTGTCTTCAATATAGTTTTTATCAGCTTTCTTGGAGACCAACAGGGATGTCTCACTATCTTGAACCTTATCTACATTACTTCCTTTACCATTGCATAACGGGGTACTCTTCTCCAATATTTTGTCCGCATTCTAAAAGAGAAACAAGCAGACAGATCACAGGTTTACCATGTTGTATATGAAACACATTTTAGTAAACTAGTTCAGTAGTAAGGTGGACAGGATAACAACACGAAACAAACATATATCTATGTAGTATGGTCACTGTATGGTCTATATCATTCTAGTTTATGTTGCCAAATTAAGATAGAGACAGTTCAAATCATATCTGTTTAAGACAAAACAGCATAGACAGAATATAAGCATGGGAAACTACACAACAATAACAACACTCGTAATGTAAATGGCGTGAGAACATAACTGTTTATTCAATTGAAATTGAAATCAACATAGAGCAAGTTACAACAGCAAACACATTAAAGAAACAGGTTTAATACATACCTGTTGCGCCATTGGAGTTTCAATTGCATCCTTCAAATTTGAAATTAGTTGGTATGAGTAAATACAGTGATGCAAGAGCAAAGGGGTATGAACCATAGCTATGGAACCTGACTTGAGAACAATTCTTCTTCTGCTTTAAGCGTTGACTTGGGGTTCGGAGTGGTGGTCCTCGTGCTTTGGGCACTGTAGTTGCCTTACTAACTGCTCGTGTTTGGGTGCTATGTGGTGGAGACGGTGCCGTGTCAACTGGAACTGGGTTACTATCTGCTGGGGTTGGGGTTATAAAGGGTGTTGCTGGTTCTCTGTCCAACTGGGAAGGGGTACAATCTGCGTGAGTCGGGGTTATCTGTGGTGGGGATGGTTCTTGGGCTAGTACAATGTGGTCCTATCTGCATCAACGGGTAGACCATCTTTTTTGAAGACCGTGTTTTTACTCCCATAGATACTGCCATCACCCCCTCCAATTCAAATGGCTGATAAACAAGAAAAGAAATTGAATGTACACACACTATAAGATAGACAGGTGCAATGGATTGTAGGGAAGAAAACAGTGCATGAAATAATTCACATTTATGTTGTCTAACCAAACAGGATAGCATGACATAATTTCACATATATGATGGCTAATTAAACAGGATAGCATGACACAATTTCACATATATGATGGCTAACTAAACAGGATAGAATGACATATTTCAAAATATGATGGCTATGTAAATAGGATGACATGATATAAGTATATGATGTGTCTATTAAAGTGGTTGGCATACCATAATTCACAAACATGACGTCGATGAAACATGATGGCATGATATAATTCAAGGATAGAATGACATAATTCAAAATATGATGACTATGTAAACATGATGAGATGATATAACTATATTATGTCCTTAGAAAATGGGTTGGCATGCCATAATTCAGATACATGTTGTCTATGTAAACATCATGGCATGATATAATTCAAATATATGATTTAGAAAATGGGTTCGCATGCCATAATTCATATACATGCCCTCCGAGGTCTGGGCAATGGGAAGATCGCGCGGTGGGCTGTGTCGTGAAGCACATACACTCAATCGGTAATAGACTAATAAAACAAGTACCTAAACAAGTCTTCGGATTCATACCTATCCGCGCGAGGCTTGACCCTGGGCTTCTTCCGCGGAAGCTCTTCAGATGCTATGGATTCCTCATCGGAATCCGAGCTGTCTGCAGGCAGGACCAACTTGGGCCTGCACTGCTTTTTCGGGGCATGAGGAGGTTGCTCCTCCTCGACGTTGTCCGACACCACCCTCTTCCTAATGTGGGAGGAGTCGCTCTCCTCCTTGTCCTCTTCCTGTTCACCCTCATGGGCGGAAGGGGCTTAGGTCTCACCGGACTTGGTGTCTAGATGAACTCTTGGGCAGATGCCTTCCCTGGCCTCCCTTGCCTCGTGCTTTCTCCTCTTCTCCTTCTTCTCCGGCACCTTGTACGGTGTGATGGGTGAGGGAGTCCTGGATTAGGGGTCCTCCGGTGTCTGGGCTATGTGATATGGGCTGGACTAATGGGCCGTGAAGATACAAGGCAAAAGACCTTCCCCTGTGTCCGGGTAGGACTCTCTTATGCGTGGATGGCAAGATTGGTGTCTGGATATGTAATTTCCTTCCTCTACAAACCGACTCTGTACAACCCTAGGCCCCTCCGATGTGTATATAAACTGGAGGGTTTAGTCCGTAGAGGCTATCCGAATTCATAGAGGCTAGACAACTAGGGTTTAGCCATTACGATCTCAAGGTAGATCAACTCTTGTAACCCCTATACTTATCAAATACAATCAAGCAGGACGTAGGGTTTTACCTCCATTAAGAGAGCCCGAACCTGGGTAAACATCGTGTTCCCCCTGTCCCTTGTTACCTTCGATCTTCAGAGGCACAGTTTGGTACCCCCTACCTGAGATCAACTGGTTTTGACAGTGACATTGGTGCTTTCATTGAGAGGTCCACTATGTCGTCGGCAAAAGGTTCAATGGCTTCTTCAATCATCGACAACGATGCTGCTTCCAGGGAAACTTTCCCTCTGGTCAACTTTTTGTGTTCGGCGGCTTCGCTCTGCGTGCCAATTCAGCTGGTCACCTTGAACAGATCGATAGCTACGCCCCTGGTATCAGATCAGTTTCAGAAGCCTGAATTACATCGCTGATATTTGAGGAGAGTTGATCTTCGAAGGATTCTCGGCCCCGACCACTGTTCCTTATCTACAAGGGGGAAACCTGTCGGATCCACCATCAAGCTCCGTTCAAGAATCAACTGTCATTCCTGCCCTGGCCTCGGATCCAGAGTGGACCACCCTGTCCAAAGATGGGAGCATGAGTCCCGCCAGACCCTCTCCAACTACGGAGCTCCCTGCCGGAGACCTAAAAGGTGACTATATTACCAGTAGGCCTGGAATCGAACAGGACTCCCCTTGTCATTGGGAAGCCGGACTCACCCTTGGATGCTAACTCCGAACTCTCGAGGTCTGCGTGTATTGAGAACAATCAGGTGGCGTTTACCATGCCCAGCTCTGCAGGTCCCCGATCACCTGTCCAACCTTCGCTCCTAAACGAGGCTCTAGACTTAATTCAATCTCTCGCCATTGCGGAATTATCACCATTGAACTACGCCCATCCCGAACTAGGGGCCGGGTATGGGGAACTTTGCATCCCACCCACCACCCACTTGGTAGCCACTGTCGAGGACTTAACAGACATGCTAGACTACGCCTCCGAAAACATCGATGGTATGGACGATGATGCCGGAGTTGACCCAGGTCAATACCCACCTATCACTGGGCGTTGGATGACCACCTCTACATACGACGTATATATGGTGGATACACACAAGACCTGATTGAGGACAAGCCTGTCAAAGCACCATGAAAGCACCAACGTCAGGGGCGCCACTCACGATCGCGTCGGGAAAAAGATAGCAGTACCGGCACCGGAGACAATAGCACCCCGGACAATGCTGAAGACTCCAACCGCCCTGTCGAGCCTGCCCTCGAGTAGGATGAGTGGGAGGAAGGACAAGTCAACCCAGACGAACCTGTCAAGCATGAGGATTCAGAAGACAGTAACTATCTACCGGTCTCTGAGGAGGATGTCATCCTCGGCAACGAAGATTTCATCGTGCCAGAGGAGCCCCTCGATCAAAAGCGCTTCAAGCGACAGCTAATCGCCACTACGAGGATCCTGAAAAAGAAACAGTAGCAGCTTCAAGCCGAACATGATACGCTTAATGACAGATGGACCAAGGTCCTGGCTATCGAAGAATACGGTCTCGAGCTCCTAACAAAGAGTTATCCGAAACATAGGCTACTACCACAATTTGACGATGAGGCCCTTGAGCCAATACCGTCAAGATATAATCACGCTGACAAACCAGATCGACCACCACATGGACGAAACTGTTGGGGAACGTAGTAATTTCAAAATTTTTCCTACACACACGCAAGATCATGGTGATGCATAGCAACGAGTGGGGAGAGTGTTGTCCACGTACCCTCGTAGACCGAAAGTGGAAGCATTAGCACAACGCGGTTGATGTAGTCGCACGTCTTCACGGTCCGACCGATGAAGTACCGAACGCACGGCACCTCTGAGTTCTGCACACGTTCAACTCGATGACGTCCCTCGAACTCCGATCCAGCCGAGTGTTGAGGGAGAGTTTCGTCAGCACGACGGTGTGGTGACGATGATGATGTTCTATCGACGCAGGGCTTCGCCTAAGCACCGCTACGATATGATCGAGGTGGATTATGGTGGAGGGGGGCACCACACACGGCTAAGAGATCAAGAGATCAATTGTTGTGTCTATGGGGTGCCCCTGGCCACGTATATAAAGGAGTGGAGGATGGGAGGGGTCGGCCCTCTCTATGGCGTGCCCTAGGGGAGTCCTACTCCCACCGGGAGTAGGATTCCCCCTTTCCTAGTAGAACGAGGAGCCCTTCCAAGTAGTAGGAGTATGAGAGAAGGAAAGGGAAAAGAAAAGAGAAGGAAGGAGGGGGCGCAGCCCTTCCCCCTAGCCCAATTCGGACTAGGCCTTGGGGGGGGGGCTGCCTCTCTCTCTTTCCCCTAAAGCCCAATGAGGCCCATACACTCCCCGGTGAATTCCCGTAACTCCCCGGTACTCCGATAAATACCTGAATCACTCAGAACCTTTCCGATGTCCGAATATAGTCGTCCAATATATTGATCTTTACGTCTCGACCATTTTGAGACTCCTCGTCATGTCCCCGATCTCATCCAGGACTCCGAACTACCTTTGGTACATCAAAACACATAAACTCATAATATAACCGTCATCGAACTTTGAGCGTGCGGACCCTACGGGTTCGAGAACTATGTAGACATGACTGAGACACGTCTCCGGTCAATAAACAATAGCGGAACCTGGATGCTCATATTGGCTCCCACATATCCTACTAAGATCTTTATTGGTCAAACCACATAACAACATACGTTGTTCCCTTTGTCATCGGTATGTTACTTGCCCGAGAGTCGATCGTCGGTATCTCAATACCTAGTTCAATCTCGTTACTGGCAAGTCTCTTTACTCGTTCCGTAATACATCATCCCGCAACTAACTCATTAGTTGCAATGCTTGCAAGGCTTATAGTGATGTGCATTACCGAGTGGGCCCAGAGATACCTCTCCGACAATCGGAGTGACAAATCCTAATCTCGAAATAAGCCAACCCAACAAGTACCTTCGGAGACACCTGTAGAGCACCTTTATAATCACCCAGTTACGTTGTGACGTTTGGTGGCACACAAAGTGTTCCTCCAGTAAATGGGAGTTGCATAATCTCATAGTCATAGGAACATGTATAAGTCATGAAGAAAGCAATAACAGCAAACTAAACGATCAAGTGCTAAGCTAACAGAATGGGTCAAGTCAATCACATAATTCTCCTAATGATGTGATCCCGTTAATCAAATGACAACTTATATCTATGGTTAGGAAACATAACCATCTTTGATCAACGAGCTAGTCAAGTAGAGGCATACTAGCGACACTCTATTTGTCTATGTATTCACACATGTATTAAGTTTCCGGTTAATACAATTCTAGCACGAATAATAAACATTTATCATGATATAAGGAAATAAATGATAACTTTATTATTGCCTCTAGGGCATATTTCCTTCAGTCTCCCACTTGCACTAGAGTCAATAATCTAGTTCACACCGCCATGTGATTTAATACCAATAGTTCACATCACCATGTGATTAACACCCATAGTTCACATCAGCATGTGACCAACACCCAAAGGGTTTACTAGAGTCAATAATCTAGTTCACATCGCTATGTGATTAACACCCAAAGAGTACTAAGGTGTGATCATGTTTTGCTTGTGAGAGAAGTTTAGTCAACGGGTCGGCCACATTCAGATCCGTAAGTATTTTGCAAATTTCTATGTCAACAATGCTTTGCATGGAGCTACTCTAGCCAATTGCTCCCACTTTCAATATGTATCCAGATTGAGATTTAGAGTCATCTGGATCAGTGTCAAAATTTGCATCGACGTAACCCTTTACGACGAACCTTTTTGTCACCTCCATAATCGAGAAACATATGCTTATTCCACTAAGGATAATTTTGACCGCTGTCCAGTGATCTACTCCTACATCACTATTGTACTCCCTTGCCAAAATCAGTGTAGGGTATACAATAGATCTAGTACACAACATGGCATATTTTATAGAACCTATGGCCAAGGCATATGGAATGACTTTCATTCTCTTTCTATCTTCTACCGTGGTCGGGCTTTGAGTCTTACTCAGTTTCACACCTTGTAACACAGGCAATAACTCCTTCTTTGATTGTTCCATTTTGAACTACTTCAAAATCTTGTCAAGGTATGCACTCATTGAAAAACTTATCAAGCGTCTTGATCTATCTCTATAGATCTTGATGCTCAATATGTAAGCAGCTTCACCGAGGTATTTCTTTGAAAAACTCCTTTCAAACACTCCTTTATGCTTTGCAGAATAATTCTACATTATCTCCGATCAACAATATGTCATTCACATATACTTATCAGAAATGCTGTAGTGCTCCTACTCACTTTCTTGTAAATACAGGCTTCACCGCAAGTCTGTATAAAACTATATGCTTTGATCAACTTATCAAAGCGTATATTCCAACTCCGAGATGCTTGCACCAGTCCATAGATGGATCACTGGAGCTTGCATATTTTGTTAGCACCTTTAGGATTGACAAAACTTTCTGGTTGCATCATATACAACTCTTCTTTAATAAATCCATTAAGGAATGCAATTTTTGTTTATTGATTTTCCAGATTTCATTAAATGCAGCAATTGCTAACATGATTCGGACATACTTAAGCATAGATAGGAGTGAGAAACTCTCATCATACTCAATACCTTGAACTTGTCAAAAACCTTTTGCGAAAATTCTAGCTTTGTAGATAGTAACACTACTATCAGCATCCGTCTTCCTCTTGAAGATCCATTTAATCTCAATGGCTCACCGATCATTGGGCAAGTCAATCAAAGTCCATACTTTGTTCTCATACATGGATCTCATCTCAGATTTCATGGCCTCAAGCCATTTCGCGGAATCTAGGCTCATCATCACTTCCTCATAGTTCATAGGTTCATCATGGTCAAGTAACATGACCTCCAGAACAGGATTACCATACCACTCTGGTGCGGATCTCACTCTGTTTTACCTATGAGGTTCGGTAGTAACTTGATCTGAAGTTACATGATCATCATCATTAGCTTCCTCACTAATTGGTGTAGTAGTCACAGGAATAGATTTCTGTGATGAACTACTTTTCAATAAGGGAGCAGGTACAGTTACCTCATCAAGTTCTACTTTCCTCCCACTCACTTATTTTGAGAGAAACTCCTTCTCTAGAAAGGATCCATTCTCAGCAATGAATATCTTGCCTTCGGATCTATGATAGAAGGTGTACCCAACATTTTCTTTTTGGGTATCCTATGAAGACACACTTCTTGGGTTCGAGCTTATCAGGTTGAAACCTTTTCACGTAAGCATTGCAACCTCAAACTTTAAGAAACGACAGCTTAGGTTTCTTGCCAAACCATAGTTCATACGGGGTCGTCTCAACAGATTTAGATGGTGCCCTATTTAATGTGAATGTAGCTGTCTCTAATGCATAACCCAAAACGATAGTGGTAAATCGGTAAGAGACATCATAGATCGCACCATATCTAGTACAATACGGTTATTGTCACATCCCTAGCTTCTGGTGCTGCCTAGTGTTTGCATCATGTTTAAATTTTTGAACTTGAACTGGGGAAATTTGGAAGCCTCAAAACCCTAAATAAAAGAAGGGCAAAAACCCTAAAATCTCATTCATTGTTCCAAAATGCTCTTCTTAAATGTTTGATAATTTTGGCAAAGGGTTCTGGTCCCAACCAAAATATTGAACATTTTTAAGGACTTAATCTTGGGACTTTGAATTTAAATCATTAGCTATTTGAATTTGAATTATATTCATATAATTAGAATATAATTTTGAATACCCCTGAAATATTTTATGAGCTTTTGGAAAAGTCCATCTAGCAAAATAAAAATATTCAGAGGAGTTTTTGGCATTGTTTGAATTATTTTAAATTCAAAACAGTGGCAAAATAAATTTAAAAATAAAGAAAACAGAACCATAAAACAAAGCAGAGAAAACAACCTGGCGCTCACCTGGCAGCCCAGCCGGCCCAGCTCCTATGCGGCCCAGCCCATCTGGGCCTCCCCTGTCGTCTTCCTCCCTGCCAGGAGGACGGGCACGCGCTCGGCGCGCGCGGCCACGCGCCCCGGCCACCTCCTCCCTGCCTGGCTGCCTCCTCCTCCCCCTGGACGTCTCCCGCAACGCCATGGAGATGCCGAACCCCCTCGACCTCTCTATCACTCTCCCCGTGGCCCTCCTCTCCCCTGCTTCCTCTCTCTCACTCGCCCGAATGCAGCCGTCGCCGCCGACGAGCTCCCTCGCGGCCACAGCCACCGCCTCGCCTCCCTAACGCCTCCCAAAGCTCCGCCTCGACCCCCTCTTCCTCCCCACCGATCCACGGCCCTCCGGAAGCCCTGCAGCGTCGCCCTCAAGCTCGTCCCCAACCTTCGGTCGCCGGCGAACTTTCGAGGATTCGCGAGCTCCAGCCCCTCCCCGGCCTCGCTGTTGCCTCTACCGGATCCGCTGTGAGCTCCTCTTCCATTCCCCCTCCTCCTAGCGCTCGTTCTCGCACTCTAGCCGCCCTTTTCACCAGAGCCGATTGCTCCTCGCCACCAGCCATGGCGCCGCCGTGGCCAGGGCCACCCCACCTTGCGCCTGAGCGCGTCACCATGTTCGCCGCCCTCCCAGGAGCCCACAGCGCCCTTCGGTCTCTCCTCTAGTGCTCTGTAGCGCCACCCCAAGATTGCCCGATGCTGCTGCCGCCGCCAAACCTCGTTGCCGGCCACTTTTCTGGCCACCCCAGCACCTATCACCGCCACCACTAGATGCGCGCCACTGCGCGCGTTCGAATGCAACAAACCACGGCCGAAACGATGCCATGTGGCTCGTTTCCGAGCCCTCCGCCGCGTCTGGACTCGCCGGCGGCTAAACGTCGGCGACCACTGACCCGATGACCGGCGTGGGTTGACCCCACTGCCCGGTTTGACCCCCCTGTCTCTCACTGACATGCGGGCCCCGCCCGGCTAATTAAGTTAGGTTAGTATTAACTAAGCTAGGTTAGTTTAGTTAGACACTGACACTCGGGACCCACAGGTCAGGGTTTGACCGGACTGTGCCACGTTGACCTGCTGACGTCATCATGACGTCAGGATGACGTAGCAATGTTTTCTGGATTTATTTTTATTCAGAAAATTCCAAAAAATTGTATAAACTTCTAAAATTCATAGAAATTCAACCGTAACTCCAAATTAAATAATTTATATATGAAAAATTATCAGATAAATCCAATCTATCCATCTGTACCATTTTCATGCATGTTAGAACAACTTATGACTACTGTTTAGGACAATTCAATTAAATGGCATTTAAGTAACCACATGTGGAGTTTGAATTTGAGTTTTGGATTCAAACCAACTTCATTTAATCTGGTTTAGTTGCATCAGCACAAATCACATCATATTGCCATGTCACATTCATGCATCATATTGTCGCATTGCATTGATTGTGTTCTTCCTTGTTGCCGGTAATTGTCCCCTCTCGATAGACGTGTACCGGCGATGTGATCGATGACACCGATGAAGAGCTATATTATCTTCAGAAGTTCCAGGCAAGCAAAACCCCCTTGTTCATTCCGATACAATCCCACTCTCTCGCTCCTGCTCTCTTTTACTGCATTAGGACAACAATGATTCATCTGTTACTTGTTGCGGTAGCTGAACCCCTTTATCCTTTGCATGACCTGTCATTGCCACAGTAAATAGATGAAACCCACTAGCATGAGTAGGAGTTGTTTGAGCCCTATTGTGCCTACTGAATCATGCTTGTTTGTCATGCCTGCTACTGCTTAGAGTTGAGTCAGGTCTGATTCATCGGGGATGAATCAGAGGTGTGTGAACATGTCCTACTGTGTGTGAGCTAAGTGTGTGAACACGTTTTGGTAAAGGTAGCGGTGAGAGGCCATGTAGGAGTACATGGTGGGTTGTCTCATTGCAGCCGTCCTCAGGAACTGAGTTCTGTGTTTGTGATCCATGAACAACTACTACCACACATTGGGATCCTTAATTGACTCTCTCGACTTATTAATCAACATGATCTCTGTCCAGGAGTTGCAACTAGTTTCTGGTGTTTGTAGGTAGTGTTAGTAGTCTACCAAGTGGCACCCGGTACAGGTGGGCTTGGGACATACTAGGCACAGTGGCACGATGTACCAAGTGGCACCCGAATGGTGGGCTTGGGAACCCTGCTCACATCGTTTGGGGCCGTGAGCGACACCCCGGCCGGATCTCCATGCGGATGGAACCCGAATAGGCGATAAACCTGGACTAGAGACTTGTTCGGTTAGTCAGGTCGTGGCCGACTCCCTCGCCCGGCTTCCGCTTGAAGGTTGCCGAGGTACATGACGTGTACAGGGCGGTAAGTGGCGAGAGCGTGTGTGAAGAAGTACACCCCCGCAGGGTTATCATTATCTATTCTAATAGCCGGATTCCTCGGATATGGAAACTTGGACCCCTTGTACAGTTCATAGACAAGTGAAAGTGGATACTCTAAAATACGCAAGATAAGCGTGAGTGCTATGGATGGCGTTCTCGTAGGGAGACGGGAGCGGATCCATAGTGGTGTATTGATATGGTGAATATGTGGACTCGTGTGCGCCACCTCAAAAGAGTTACATTGCAGTCGTAGTTCAGGTTAGCCACCGAGTCAAAGCTGGCTTGCTGCAGTCAAACTCCACCGTCCCCTTTGTTGATCATGATGCATATGTAGATAGTTCTGATGTAAGTCTTGCTGGGTACATTTGTACTCATGTTTGCCTATTTTATGTTTTTGCAGAGAGACTTCAGTCTCGCTAGTAGTTCCGCTTGGACTTCGACGTTTAGCTTGTTACCTCAGCTACGATCTTGTGCCCTCGGCAGGATCTGGTAGATAGTCAGGCTTCTCAGCCTTTTTAATTTATAGATGTCTGTACTCAGACATCATAGCTTCCGCATGTGCTTGACTTGTATGCTCTGAGTGTTGGGTCATGAGACCCATGTTTGTAATATCTCGCTCCTCGGAGCCTATTGATTAAATACTTGAGTCGTAGAGTCATGTTGTGATGCCATGTGGTATTTGCACATATCGAGCATATTGTGTGTATGTTATTGAAATGCTTGGTATGTGTGGGATCTGACTATCTAGTTGTTTATCCTTTGTAGCCTCTCTTACCGGGAAATGTCTCCTGGTGTTTCCACTGAGCCATGGTAGCTTGCTACTGCTCCGGAACACTTAGGCTGGCCGGCATGTGTCCTTCTTCGTTCCTGTGTCTGTCCCTTCGGGGAAATGTCACGCGATGAATACCGGAGCCCTGTTAGCCGCTACAGCCCGGTTCACCGGAGTCCTACTAGCCCAGTGCTACAGCGTGGATTCACTCGCTGATGACCGACACGTTCGATGTTGGGTCATGGATGCCTGTCCCTGTAAGTTTGTGCCACTTTGGGTTTACGACTAGCCATGTCAGCCCGGGCTCCTTATCATATGGATGCTAGCGACACTATCATATACGTGTGCCAAAAGACCCAAACGGTCCCGGGCAAAGGTAAGGCGACACCCGTGGGAATACCGTGCGTGAAGCCGCAAAGTGATATGAGGTGTTACATGCTAGATCGATGTGGCATTGAGTCGGGGTCCTGACAGCGTTGGTATCAGAGCTTGACTGCCTGTAGGATTACCAAGCCAAACTGGTCGAAGTTGAGTCTAGAAATTCTTTAGTTATGTAAGGGAATTGGTTGTGGGATAGAAAGTAAGGCTCTTTTTACTCCTTATACCTTATGCCCTTCTGATCTGAGTCATCTTATCTTTCCTACGGGGATTAAGAACTAGGCTATCTCTTCTTTCTATCAGGATCACGTGTTACTAATCCGTAGACTTATAGGATTGTTGGAATTAAGCCTCAGTTCAGTTTCTACCTCTGTATGTTAATTATTGATCTCGAGACCTTGATATTGTGCTTCTGAGTGGCTATGCCACCATTTTTGTAGCATGTCTCAAATCTTTTTGAGCATTTATAGCCGTTATGCTGTCCGAGTCATCCCAGGTTTCTAAATAGTCTGATGCATTTGCAAATCCTTTCTTTCCGTTCCCGATGTCCCTTATGGTCAGAATAAGCACACTAACCGGTGCGTTGAGGTAATTTATTGCCTTGACATATATGTTGGAGCTACTATTATGACCCTAGGTGTTTTAGGGAGTCACCTAGTAATCTAGCAATGTTTTGTGTTCCCAGTGTGAAGATTCTGGCCATCATTCTCGAAAGCATCTCGTGGTGCTACTTAGGAGTAGGTATTCTATTCCTGGGTTCTTGAACCCGAGATTCACTCTACTTACTTCATGTTGATAGTGTTTGCTAGTTCCTTTAGGTTATTAGTAACCTTTGCGATAGTCCTCGAGGTTCATGGTACATCCTTCTTCCAATTACCATGAACCATTCTTGGCAGGAGTTCTTCTGAACCAAAAGATGACAACAAGAGTGCTCTCGATGAGTTCTCCATGCTATATTGTGACTCTGCCAGCTCAACCTTTCTGCATGGGTTATCCGGAAGAATTATGTTGAACCTGGTTCGACATACTAATCTATGCATCCACAACTCAGAAAGTTATATATTCCTCTGAGTTGTCCCTCTTTAGTTGTCTACTGACCTTCGTCTATAAATTGATAGTCAAGAGTATGCGTGCGTTCGTTTATCGATGCCTATTACTCTCTGGTCCGTCAAGCCATTCTATCGGGGAATGACTAGGAGAAACAAACTCCAGTACCTCATCCATTTCTAGGATTGGGTCAAAGCAGTCGTACTCCACAGATCAATTGCTAATCTTGCTTTTGCTCTGTTCTACCTTGAAGTATTACCTTTTTTATGTCAGGATTGTCATGAGAATTGCACCACCTCTTATGAATTCTTGACACAGTGATACCTCTCTCCATCATTATTCATTTCTCGGTTCCCGTGTTGTTGCAACCGGAATGTCGACAAGTGAATCATGGTGTGTGAAATCAACACTCCTAGCAACCTTGTTGCTTGGTAGTTAAAGGACAATAATTTCATTCTTAGCGTGTTGGTTCTTGAATCATCATTCTAAGACTATTCGTGCTACCTAGTCCTTATTTCCTGGTGCACTCTTTGATTGATGAGTTAGGATTTTGTCAAGTCCTCGCTCATTTGATCATATCATCTTGCCCTGAAAAGCAAGATTGTTCTCGAGCTTAGTAACATATCGGTGGTTCGTGATTTTTCCGTATATCTTCTCGGAAGTATTACCAGGTTGTCACCTGACCGCTATGTTGAGTTCGTGATCAAGTTGGTTTATTCCTGTAAACCACCCCTTCTCCAAGAATCTGTGTTGGATACCTTGAGCTAGTTGGATAAGCTAAACAACAACTTGGAGAGTTGAAAGATAATAGCTTGTCCGACTTAGTTCATGTTAAGGGATATCTTTCTATGTGTGTGTGTTGAAGAAAGATGATATCTTCATCAATTGGTCCTTGTGAACAATTGTTGGATCTATTATCTTACCCAAACCTTTGATAGAGTATGGGCTATCGTCAAATCAAATCAGAACCAACGATATTCGTAATGTTGTCTTACTCGTGGTTTTTCCTCGAGCATACACCATTATATTCTTTGGTCTGACCAATGCTATCACCGTGTTCACTTAACTATGGAATTCCTTTTAAAAGGGAACCCGAATGAATTGTTGTTGAGCCCATTGACAACATCCTTATCTCCTCCATGATTTTGTTGAACATTAAGCTATTATTGGAAACTTCTATAAGCATTATCTTCATGTTCCGTGCATGAAGTATATGTTGGATGAAAGAAGTGACTTCCTTTGATTCACGTGCATTTGATGTAAGTTGCCGCCGTGGGTTCGAGAAAGTTAGTTTTGCTTCCTCCGGAATCGTCCCAAGTCAGTCATGCATGTGCAAACTATACTGTGGTTTGGTAGATTAATTACCTCCACTCCATATGTATTCCGTAGCACACCAAGCCACTGATTGATTTGTTCAAGGAAAAGGAGTTGATGTGCTAATCCTAGGTCATGCACAAGACTTCGACATCCTCGATGATGGTTCCCAACCTGAACTCGGTAGTGTTTTATTATAAGACTACTACATGGTCATGCTTGTCTGGGACAGTGTGTTCACATGTATGTAGCAGAACCAGCTCATGTTTGGAGCCTGCTATCGTAGTTCATTTCCCGAGAATCTCGCAACGTCATCTCGTCGATTTGTGTTGCAAACTTTCATTTTTCTTCCTAGACTCGATGAGTCTGGAATATTCTGACACCAACCAGTTTTGAATCTCAGGCAAATATGATGGTTGGAACATTTCCCAAGAACTATAATATTGGTCCCTCGATAACTGGTAAAGTGGATGTCGTGGCCAGCACCACCCAGCCGAAGGACCTATTATTGTAGTATCTTGATTGAAGAAGTTGGCCACCTTCCCATAAGGACTTCGTAGGATTTACTCCCTAGTTGTGCCTTATGATTTTTGTGTTCCCGAAGTCCGACCTTACTTGATGTTCTAGATATCAAACATTATGAATGGGATACACTAGCACATCAAGGAGAACATTAGAAGCGGAGTGCTAAATGTCTCTCGGTCGATCATCCAGATTTTGTTTCCTTGGCCTCGCTAAGGTGAAATCTGAGAAGGTGTTATCCTCCTTTGCATCTGCATCTTCCACCGGTATTCATCATGGTAGTATGTTGTGTTGCCGGGATCCTTGACACGGATGTTGGTAAAACCTTGATGAATATGGAAATGCTCAAGTTCTTGAGAGCACGCGCAAGCGCTAGGTGTTATCATCGACACTAACTGGGTTTGCTCTCAGCTTCCTCGGTTATGCTATAACTTCTCAAACAGTGGATTCACTCTATATTGTTGGGTTCTTCCCCAGTTACCAGAATCATTCCCAGCATTTGCATTTTGTTCCCAGCTTGCACCGCCAATGTGCCATTCTACCATGGGTCTCTTCCATTTCTGGTGGTAAGCAAATTCATCCATTACGTTGTCTTCAACAAGGTAATCCACATCATCCATTCTAATCCGGGTATGCCATTCTACCAAACCCCTCCAAACGATCGCTCGAGAATTGCCTTAGGCTGGTATAAAGAGTTTCAATGATCTTTGAATCAAAGGTAATTCTTTTTGCAACTTAAGGGGATATTTCTACGAGTCACCATCCCTAAGGTGCCCCATTTTGGTATCATGGCAATTCAACTCCTCGCTACGTTGACAACCGATCACCACATTCTTAAGTCTGGAATTGTTGTCTACTTAGCGAACCCTCGTCATCTGTCTCACTCCATTTCTTCAGATCTATGCTTTGTGTCTCAGCTCGAGAGATGTGTCAATGTCTCATCCCATGAGTTGATCCTGAGTTGTTCGATCTTCGAGAAGATCGATCCTTCTAGAGTTTTCCTTTCCTATTCTTGTCATGATTAGCTGGAGTTCTCAGAGCAAGACGACGGGACAAAGATGGTGATCGAATCAACACTCTTATGGAGTGCACCCTGGATCGTGAAGATTATGTTAGTTGGCGTTTTCCCTTCATCTTACCCTACGCTTGAATCTCGGGACGAGATTCTTGTTTAGTGGGGGCGAGTTGTCACATCCCTAGCTTCTGGTGCTGCCTAGTGTTTGCATCATGTTTAAATTTTTGAACTTGAACTAGGGAAATTTGGAAGCCTCAAAACCCTAAATAAAAGAAGGGCAAAAACCCTAAAATCTCATTCATTGTTCCAAAATGCTCTTCTTAAATGTTTGATAATTTTGGCAAAGGGTTCTGGTCCCAACCAAAATATTGAACATTTTTAAGGACTTAATCTTGGGACTTTGAATTTAAATCATTAGCTATTTGAATTTGAATTATATTCATATAATTAGAATATAATTTCAAATACCCCTGAAATATTTTATGAGCTTTTGGAAAAGTCCATCTAGCAAAATAAAAATATTCAGAGGAGTTTTTGGCATTGTTTGAATTATTTTAAATTCAAAACAGTGGCAAAATAAATTTAAAAATAAAGAAAACAGAACCATAAAACAGAGCAGAGAAAACTACCTGGCGCTCACCTGGCAGCCCAGCCGGCCCAGCTCCTATGCGGCCCAGCCCATCTGGGCCTCCCTTGTCGTCTTCCTCCCTGCCAGGAGGACGGGCACGCGCCCGGTGCGCGCGGCCACGCGCCCCGGCCACCTCCTCCCTGCCTGGCTGCCTCCTCCTCCCCCTGGACGTCTCCCGCAACGCCACGGAGATGCCGAACCCCCTCGACCTCTCTATCACTCTCCCCGTGGCCCTCCTCTCCTCTGCTTCCTCTCTCTCACTTGCCCGAACGCAGCCGTCGCCGCCGATGAGCTCCCTCGCGGCCACAGCCACCGCCTCGCCTCCCCGACGCCTCCCAAAGCTCCGCCTCGACCCCCTCTTCCTCCCCACCGATCCACGGCCCTCCGGAAGCCCTGCAGCGTCGCCCTCAAGCTCGTCCCCAACCTTCGGTCGCCGGCGAACTTTCGAGGATTCGCGAGCTCTAGCCCCTCCCCGGCCTCGCCGTTGCCTCTACCGGATCCGCTGTGAGCTCCTCTTCCATTCCCCCTCCTCCTAGCGCTCGTTCCCGCACTCTAGCCGCCCTTTTCACCGGAGCCGATTGCTCCTCGCCGCCAGCCATGGTGCCGCCGTGGCCAGGGCCACCCCAGCTTGCGCATGAGCGCGTCACCATGTTCGCCGCCCTCCCAGGAGCCCGCAGCGCCCTTCGGTCTCTCCTCTAGTGCTCTGTAGCGCCACCCCAAGATTGCCCGATGCTGCTGCCGCCGCCAAACCTCGTCGCCGGCCACTTTTCCGGCCACCCCAACACCTATCACCGCCACCACTAGATGCGCGCCACTGCGCACGTTCGAATGCAACAAACCACGGCCGAAACGATGCCATGTGGCTCGTTTCCGAGCCCTCCGCCGCGTCTGGACTCGCCGGCGGCTAAACGCCGGCGAACGCTGACCCGATGACCGGCATGGGTTGACCCCACTGCCCGGTTTGACCCCCCTCTCTCTCACTAACATGCGGGCCCCGCCCGGCTAATTAAGTTAGGTTAGTATTAACTAAGCTAGGTTAGTTTAGTTAGACACTGACACTCGGGACCCACAGGTCAGGGTTTGACCGGACTGTGCCACGTTGACCTGCTGACGTCATCATGATGTCAGGATGACGCAGTAATGTTTTCTGGATTTATTTTTATTCAGAAAATTCCAGAAAATTGTATAAACTTCTAAAATTCATAGAAATTCAACCGTAACTCCAAATTAAATAATTTATATATGAAAAATTATCAGAAAAATCCAATCTATCCATCTGTACCATTTTCATGCATGTTAGAACAACTTATGACTACTGTTTAGGACAATTCAATTAAATGGCATTTAAGTAACCACATGTGGAGTTTGAATTTGAGTTTTGGATTCAAACCAACTTCATTTAATCTGGTTTAGTTGCATCAGCACAAATCACATCATATTGCCATGTCACATTCATGCATCATATTGTCGCATTGCATTGATTGTGTTCTTCCTTGTTGCCGGTAATTGTCCCCTCTCGATAGACGTGTACCGGCGATGTGATCGATGACACCGATGAAGAGCTATATTATCTTCAGAAGTGCCAGGCAAGCAAAACCCCCTTGTTCATTCCGATACAATCCCACTCTCTCGCTCCTGCTCTCTTTTACTGCATTAGGACAACAACGATTCATCTATTACTTGTTGCGGTAGCTAAACCCATTTATCCTTTGCATGACCTGTCATTGCCACAGTAAATAGATGAAACCCACTAGCATGAGTAGGAGTTGTTTGAGCCCTGTTGTGCCTACTGAATCATGCTTGTTTGTCATGCCTGCTACTGCTTAGAGTTGAGTCAGGTCTGATTCATCGGGGATGAATCAGAGGTGTGTGAACATGTCCTACTGTGTGTGAGCTAAGTGTGTGAACACGTTTTGGTAAAGGTAGCGGTGAGAGGCCATGTAGGAGTACATGGTGGGTTGTCTCATTGCAGCCGTCCTCAGGAACTGAGTTCTGTGTTTGTGATCCATGAACAGCTACTACCACACATTGGGATCCTTAATTGACTCTCTTGACTTATTAATCAACATGATCTCTGTCCAGGAGTTGCAACTAGTTTCTGGTGTTTGTAGGTAGTGTTAGTAGTCTACCAAGTGGCACCCGGTACAGGTGGGCTTGGGACAGACTAGGCATAGTGGCACGGTGTACCAAGTGGCACCCGGATGGTGGGCTTGGGAACCCTGCTCACATCGTTTGGGGCCGTGAGCGACACCCCGGCCGGATCTCCTTGCGGATGGAACCTGAATAGGCGATAAATCTGGACTAGAGACTTGTTCGGTTAGTCAGGTCGTGGCCGACTCCCTCGCCCGGCTTCCGCTTGAAGGTTGCCGAGGTACATGACGTGTACAGGGCGGTAAGTGGCGAGAGCGTGTGTGAAGAAGTACACCCCTGCAGGGTTATCATTATCTATTCGAATAGCCGGATTCCTCGGATATGGAAACTTGGACCCCTTGTACAGTTCATAGACAAGTGAAAGTGGATACTCTAAAATACGCAAGATAAGCGTGAGTGCTATGGATGGCGTTCTCGTAGGGAGACGGGAGCGGATCCATAGTGGTGTATTGATATGGTGAATATGTGGACTCGTGTGTGCCACCTCAAAAGAGTTACATTGCAGTCGTAGTTCAGGTTAGCCACCGAGTCAAAGCTGGCTTGCTGCAGTCAAACTCCACCGTCCCCTTTGTTGATCATGATGCATATGTAGATAGTTCTGATGTAAGTCTTGCTGGGTACATTTGTACTCACGTTTGCCTATTTTATGTTTTTGCAGAGAGACTTCAGTCTCGCTAGTAGTTCCGCTTGGACTTCGACGTTTAGCTTGTTACCTCAGCTACGATCTTGTGCCCTCGGCAGGATCTGGTAGATAGTCAGGCTTCTCAGCCTTTTTCATTTATAGATGTCTGTACTCAGACATCATAGCTTCCGCATGTGCTTGACTTGTATGCTCTGAGTGTTGGTTCATGAGACCCATGTTTGTAATATCTCGCTCCTCGGAGCCTATTGATTAAATACTTGAGTCGTAGAGTCATGTTGTGATGCCATGTGGTATTTGCACATATCGAGCATATTGTGTGTATGTTATTGAAATGCTTGGTATGTGTGGGATCTGACTATCTAGTTGTTTATCCTTCGTAGCCTCTCTTACCGGGAAATGTCTCCTGGTGTTTCCACTGAGCCATGGTAGCTTGCTACTGCTCCGGAACACTTAGGCTGGCCGGCATGTGTCCTTGTTTGTTCCTGTGTCTGTCCCTTCGGGGAAATGTCACGCGATGAATACCGGAGCCCTGTTAGCCGCTACAGCCCGGTTCACCGGAGTCCTGCTAGCCCAGTGCTACAGCCTGGATTCACTCGCTGATGACCGACACGTTCGATGTTGGGTCATGGATGCCTGTCCCTGTAAGTTTGTGCCACTTTGGGTTTACGACTAGCCATGTCAGCCCGGGCTCCTTATCATATGGATGCTAGCGACACTATCATATACGTGTGCCAAAAGACGCAAATGGTCCCGGGCAAAGGTAAGGCGACACCCGTGGGAATACCGTGCATGAAGCCGCAAAGTGATATGAGGTGTTACATGCTAGATCGATGTGGCATTGAGTCGGGGTCCTGACAACGACGCTCGGACACACCATTACACTGTGGTGTTCCAGGTGGCGTGAGTAGTGAAACTATTTCACATTGTTTTAACTGAAGGACAAACTCGTAACTCATTTTTTTTTACTTCTGCGATCATATCGTAGAAACTTTTATTTTTGTTATGATGATTCTCCACTTCACTCTGAAATTGTTTGAACTTTTCAAATGTTTCAGACTTGTGTTTCATCAAGTAGATATACTCATATCTGCTCAAATCATCTGTGAAGATCAGAAAATAATGATACCTGCCGCGAGCCTCAATATTCATCGGACCACATACATCAGTGTGAATGATTCCCAACAAATCTGTTGCTCGCCCCATTGTTCCGGAGAACGGAGTCTTAGTCATCTTGCCCATGAGGCATGGTTCGCAAGCATCAACTGATTCATAATCAAGTGATTCCAAAAGCCCATCAGCATGGATTTTCTTCATGCGCTTTACACCAATATGACCTAAACGGCAATGCCACAAATAAGTTGCACTATCATTATTAACTTTGCATCTTTTGGCTTCAATATTACGAAAATGTGTATCACCATGATCGAGATCCAACAAACCATTTTCATTGGGTGTATGACCATAGAAGGTTTTATTCATGTAAACAGAACAACAATTATTCGCTAACTTACATGAATAACCATATTGCAATAAACATGATCCAATCATATTCATGCTCAACGCAAACACTAAATAACATTAATTTTAGGTTTAACACTAATCCCGAAAGTATAGGGAGTGTGCGATGATGATCATATCAATCTTGGAACCATTTCCAATACACATCGTCACTTCACCCTTAACTAGTCTCTGTTCATTCTGCAACTCCCGTTTCGAGTTACTATTCTTAGCAATTGAACTAGTATCAAATACTGAGGGGTTGTTATAAACACTAGTAAAGTACACATCAATAACATGTATATCAAATATACCTATGTTCACTTTGCCATCCTTCTTATCCGCTAATTACTTGGGGTAGGTCCGCTTCCAGTGACCAATCCCTTTGCAGTAGAAGCACTCAGTTTCAGGCTTAGGTCCAGACTTGTTTTTTTTCACTTGAGCAGCAACTTGCTTGCCGTTCTTCTTGAAGTTCCCCTTTCTTCCCTTTGTCCCTTTACTTGAAACTAGTGGTTTTGTTTACCATCAACACTTGATGCTTTTCTTGATTTCTACCTTCGTCGATTTCAGCATCACGAAGAGCTTGGGAATTGTTTCCCTTATCCCTTGCATATTATAGTTCATCACGAAGTTCTACTAACTTGGTGATGGTGACTAGAGAATTCTGTCAATCACTATTTTATCTGAAAGATTAACTCCCACTTGATTCAAGCGATTGTAGTACCCAGACAATCTGAGCACATGCTCACTGCTTGAGCTATTCTCCTCCATCTTTTAGCTATAGAACTTGTTGGAGACTTCATATCTCTCAACTCGGGTATTTTCTTGAAATATTAACTTCAACTCCTGGAACATCTCATATGGTCCATGACGTTCAAAACGTCTTTGAAGTCCCGATTCTAAGCTGTTTAAGCATGGTGCACTGAACTATCAAGTAGTCATCATATTGAGCTAGCCAAATGTTCATAGCATCGGCATCTGCTCCTGCAATAGGTTTGTCACCTAGTGGTGCATCAAGGACATAATTCTTCTGTGCAGGAATGAGGATAAACCCCAGATCACGGATCCAATCCGCATCATTGCTACTAACATCTTTCAACTTAGTTTTCTCTAGGAACATATCAAAAATAAAACAGGGGGGCTAAACGCGAGCTATTGATCTACACCATAGATATGCTAATACTACCAGGACTAAGTTCATGATAAATTTAAGTTCAATTAATCATATTACTTAAGAACTCCCACTTAGATAGACATCCCTCTAATCCTCTAAGTGATCACGTGATCCATATCAACTAAACCATGTCCGATCATCATGTGAGGTGGAGTAGTTTCAATGGTGAACATCACTATGTTGATCATATCTACTATATGATTCACGCTCGACCTTTCAGTCTCAGTGTTCCGAGGCCATATCTGTTATATGCTAGGCTCGTCAAGTTTAACCTGAGTATTTCGCGTGTGCAACTGTTTTGCACCCGTTGTATTTGAACGTAGAGCCTATCACACCCGATCATCACGTGGTGTCTCAGCACGAAGAACTTTTGCAACGGTGCATACTCAGGGAGAACACTTATACATTGATAATTTAGCGAGGGATCATCTTATAATGCTACCATCAATCAAAGCAAGATAAGATGCATAAAAGATAAACATCACATGCAATCAATATAAGTGATATGATATGGCCTTCATCATCTTGTGCTTGTGATCTCCATCTCCGAAGCACCGTCATGATCACCATCATCACCGATGCGACACCTTGATCTCCATCATAGCATCGTTGTCGTCTCGCCAATCTTATGCTTCCACGACTATCGCTACCGCTTAGTGATAAAGTAAAGCATTACAGAGCGATTGCATTGCATACAATAAAGTGACAACCATATGGCTCCTGCCAATTGCCGATAACTCGGTTACAAAACATGATCATCTCATACAATAAAATTTAGCATCATGTCTTGACCATATCACATCACAACATGCCCTGAAAAACAAGTTAGACGTCTTCTACTTTGTTGTTGCAAATTTTTACGTGGCTGCTATGGGCTTAGCAAGAACCGTTCTTACCTACGCATCAAAACCACAACGATAGTTTGTCAAGTTGGTGTTGTTTTAACCTTCGCAAGGACCGGGCATAGCCACACTCGGTTCAACTAAAGTTGGAGAAACTGACACCCGCCAGCCACCTATGTGCAAAGCACGTCGGTAGAACCAGTCTCGCGTAAGCGTATGCGTAATGTCGGCCCGGGCCGCTTCATCCAACAATACCGCCGAACCAAAGTATGACATGCTGGTAAGCAGTATGACTTATATCGCCCACAACTCACTTGGGTTCTACTCGTGCATATGACATCTACGCATAAAACCAGGCTCTGATACCACAGTTGGGGAACGTAGTAATTTCAAAAAATTTCCTACGCACACGCAAGATCATGGTGATGCATAGCAATGAGAGGGGAGAGTGTTGTCCACGTACCCTCGTAGACCGAAAGCGGAAGCGTTAGCACAACGCTGTTGATGTGGTCGTACGTCTTCACGATCCGACCGATCAAGTACCAAACACACGGCACCTCCGAGGTCTGCACACGTTCAACTTGATGATGTCCCTCGAACTCCGATCCAGCCGAGTGTCGAGGGAGAGTTTCGTCAGCACGATGATGTGGTGACGATGATGATGTTCTACCGACGCAGGGCTTCGCCTAAGCACCGCTACGATATGATCGAGGTGGATTATGGTGGAGGGGGGGCACTGCACACGGCTAAGAGATCAAGAGATCAATTGTTGTGTCTATGGGGTGCCCCCTGGCCACGTATATAAAGGAGTGGAGGATGGGAGGGGCCGACCCTCTCTATGGCGTGCCCTAGGGGAGTCCTACTCCCACCGGGAGTAGGATTCCCCCTTTCCTAGTAGAACTAGGAGCCCTTCCAAGTAGTAGGAGTAGGAGAGAAGGAAAGGGAAAAGAGAAGAGAAGGAAGGAGGGGGCGTAGCCCTTCCCCCTAGTCCAATTCGGACTAGGACTTGGGGGGGGGGGGCTGCCTCTCTCTCTTTCCCCTAAAGCCCAATGAGGCCCATACACTCCCCGGTGAATTCCTGTAACTCCCCGGTACTCCGATAAATACCCGAATCACTCGGAACCTTTCCAATGTCCGAATATAGTCGTCCAATATATTGATCTTTACGTCTCGACCATTTCGAGACTCCTCGTCATGTCCCCGATCTCATCCGGGACTCCGAACTACCTTCGGTACATCAAAACACATAAACTCATAATATAACCATCATCGAACTTTAAGTGTGCGGACCCTAGGGGTTCGAGAACTATGTAGACATGACCGAGACACGTCTCCGGTCAATAACCAATAGCGGAACCTGGATGCTCATATTGGATCCCACATATCCTACGGAGATCTTTATCGGTCAAACCGCATAACAACATATGTTGTTCCCTTTGTCATCGGTATGTTACTTGCCCGAGATTCGATCGTCGGTATCTCAATACCTAGTTCAATCTCGTTACTGGCAAGTCTCTTTACTTGTTCCGTAATACATCATCCCGCAACTAACTCATTAGTTGCAATGCTTGCAAGGCTTATAGTGATGTGCATTACTGAGTGGGCCCAGAGATACCTCTCCGACAATCGGAGTGACAAATCATAATCTCGAAATACGCCAACCCAACAAGTACCTTCGGAGACACCTGTAGAGCACCTTTTGTTGGGGAACGTAGCAGAAATTCAAAATTTTCCTACGTGTCACCAAGATCTATCTATGGAGAAACCAGCAACGAGGGGAAGGAGAGTGCATCTACATACCCTTGTAGATCGCTAAGCGGAAGCGTTCAAGTGAACGGGGTTGATGGAGTCGTACTCGTCGTGATTCAGATCACCGATGATCCTAGTGCCGAACGGACGACACCTCCGCGTTCAACACACGTACAGCTCGACGATGTCTCCCACGCCTTGATCCAGCAAGGAGAGAGGGAGAGGTTGAGGAAGACTCCATCCAGCAGCAGCACAACAGCGTCGTGGTGATGGAGGAGCGTGGCAATCCTGCAGGGCTTCGCCAAGCACCTACGGAAGAGGAGGAGGTGTCACGGGAGGGAGGGAGGCGCCAAGGGCTCAGGTATGGATGCCCTCCCTCCCCTCCACTATATATAGGGGCAGGGGAGAGGGGGGAGGCGCAGCCTTGCCCCCTACTCCAAGAAAGGGGTGCGGCTAAGAGGGGGGGAGGAGTCCATCCTCCCCAAGGCACCTCGGAGGTGCCTTCCCCCTTTAGGACTCTTCCCTCTAGGGTTCCCTAGGCGCATGGGCCTCTTGGGGCTGGTGCCCTTGGCCCATGTAGGCCAAGGCGCACCCCCTACAGCCCATGTGCCCCCCCGGGACAGGTGGCCCCACCCGGTGGGCCCCCGGGACCCTTCCGGTGGTCCCAGTACAATACCGATGACCCCGAAACTTGTCCCGATGGCCGAAACAGGACTTCCTATATATAAATCTTTACCTCCGGACCATTCCGGAACTCCTCGTGACGTCCGGGATCTCATCCGGGACTCCGAACAACATTCGGTAACCACATACAAGCTTCCTTTATAACCCTAGCGTCATCGAACCTTAAGTGTGTAGACCCTACGGGTTCGGGAGACATGTAGTCATGACCGAGATGTTCTCCGGTCAATAACCAACAGCGGGATCTGGATACCCATGTTGGCTCCCACATGTTCCACGATGATCTCATCGGATGAACCACGATGTCAAGGACTCAATCAATCCCGTATACAATTCCCTTTGTCTAGCGGTATGGTACTTGCCCGAGATTCGATCGTCGGTATACCGATACCTTGTTCAATCTCGTTACCGGCAAGTCTTTTTACTCGTTCCGTAACACATCATCCCGTGATCAACCCCTTGGTCACATTGTGCACATTATGATGATGTCCTACCGAGTGGGCCCAGAGATACCTCTCCGTTTACACGGAGTGACAAAATCCCAATCTCGATTCGTGCCAACCCAACAGACACTTTCAGAGATACCCGTAGTGTACCTTTATAGCCACCCAGTTACGTTGTGACGTTTGGCACACCCAAAGCACTCCTACGATATCCGGGAGTTGCACAATCTCATGGTCTAAGGAAATGATACTTGACATTAGAAAAGCTTTAGCATACGAACTACATGATCTTGTGCTAGGCTTAGGATTGGGTCGTGTCCATCACATCATTCTCCTAATGATGTGATCCCGTTATCAACGACATCCAATGTCCATGGTCAGGAAACCGTAACCATCTATTGATTAACGAGCTAGTCAACTAGAGGCTTACTAGGGACATGGTGTTGTCTATGTATCCACACATGTATCTGAGTTTCCTATCAATACAATTCTAGCATGGATAATAAACGATTATCATGAACAAGGAAATATAATAATAATCAATTTATTATTGCCTCTAGGGCATATTTCCAACAGTCTCCCACTTGCACTAGAGTCAATAATCTAGTTCACATCGATATGTGATTAACACTCAAGGTCACATCCCCATGTGACTAACACCCAAAGAGTTTACTAGAGTCAATAATCTAGTTCACATTTACCATGTGATTAACACTCGATGAGTTCTTGGTTTGATCATGTTATGCTTGTGAGAGAGGTTATAGTCAACGGGTCTGAACCTTTCAGATCCGTGTGTGCTTTACAAATCTTTATGTCATCTCCTAGATGCAGCTACCACGTTCTATTTGGAGCTATTCCAAATAACTGTTCTACTTGGAGCTATTCTAAATTGTTGCTCCATTATACGTATCCGGTATCTCTACTCAGAGCTATCCGGATAGGTGTTAAGCTTGCATCGACGTAACCCTTTACGACGAACTCTTTTACCACCTCCATAATTGAGAAAATTCCTTAGTCCACTAGTTACTAAGGATAACTTTGACCGCTGTCCTGTGATCCATTCTTGGATCACTCTTGTACCCCTTGACTGACTCATGGTAAAGCACACTTCAGGTGCGGTACACAGCATAGCATACTGTAGAGCCTTTGTCTTAAGCATAGGGGACGACCTTCGTTCCTTTCTCTCTATTCTGCCATGGTCGAGCTTTAAGTCTTAACTTCATACCTTACAACTCAGGCAAGAACTCCTTCTTTGACTGATCCATCTTGAACACCTTCAAGATCACGTCAAGGCATGTGCTCATTTGAAAGTACTATTAAGCGTTTTGATCTATCCTTATAGATCTTGATGCTCAATGTTCAAGTAGCTTAATCCAGTTTTTCCATTGAAAACACTTTCCAAATAACCCTATATGCTTTCCAGAAATTCTACGTCATTTCTGATCATTAATATGTCAACAACATATACTCATCAGAAATTCTATAGTGCTCCCACTTACTTCTTTGGAAATACAAGTTTCTCATAAACTTTGTATACACCCAAAATCTTTGATCATCATCAAAGCATACATTCCAACTCCGAGATGCTCACTCCAGTCCTCAGAAGGATTGCTGGAGCTTTGCATACTTATTAGCATATTTCAGGATAGACAAAACCTTCCGGTTGTATCACATACAACCTTTCCTCAAGAATCGTCGAGGAAACAATGTTTTGACATCCTATCTGCAAGATTTCATAAATAATGCAGTAATTGCTAATATAATTCCAACAGACTCTTAGCATCGCTACGAGTGAGAAAGTCTCATCATAGTCAACTCCTTGAACTTGTCGAAAAACATCTTAACGACAAGTCAAGCTTTCTCAATGGTGACACTTACCATCATTGTCTGTCTTCCTTTCAAAATCCATCTGCACTCAACAGCCTTACGACCATCGAGTTGTTCTGCCAAAGTCTACACTTTGTTTTCATACATGGATCCTATCTCGAATTTTATGGTTTCTAACCATTTGTCGGAATTTGGGCCCACCATCGCTTCTCCATAGCTCGTAGGTTCATTGTTGTCTAGCAACATGACTTCCAAGACTGGATTACTTACCACTCTGAAGTAGTACGCATCCTTGTCATCCTACGAGGTTTGGGAGTGACTTGATCCGAAGTTTCATGATCAATATCATAAGCTTCCACTTCAATTGGTGTATGTGCCACATGAACAACTTCCTGTGCCCTGCTACACACTTGTTGAAGTGACGGTTCAATAACCTCATCAAGTCTCCACCATCCTCCCACTCAATTCTTTCGAGAGAAACTTTTCCTCGAGAAAGGACCCGATTCTAGAAACAATCCCTTATTGCTTTCGAATCTGAGACAGGAGGTATACCCAACTGTTTTTGGGTGTCCTATGAAGATGCATTTATCCGCTTTGGGTTCGAGCTTATCAGCCTGAAACCTTTTCACATAAGCGTCGCAACCCCAAACTTTTAAGAAATGACAGCTTAGGTTTCTCTAAGCCATAATTCATACGGTGTCATCTCAACGGAATTACGTGGTGCCCTATTTAAAGTGAATGTGGTTGTCTCTAATGCCTAACCCATAAACTATAGTGGTACTTCGATAAGAGACATCATGGTATGCATCATATCCAATAGGGTGCAGTTATGATGTTCAGACACACCATCACATTATGGTGTTCCAGGCGGTATTAATTGCGAAACAATTTCCACAATGTCTTAATTGTGTGCCAAAACTCGTAACTCAGATATTCATCTCTATGATCATATCATAGACATTTTATCCTCTTGTCACAATGATCTGCTACTTCACTCTGAAATTACTTGAACCATTCAATAATTCAGACTTGTGTTTCATCAAGTAAATATACTCAACATTTACTCGAATCATCTGTGAAGTAAGAACATAATGATATTCACTGCATGCCTCAACACTCATTCGACTGCACACATCAAAATGTGTTACTTCCAACAAGTTGCTTTATTTTTCCATCTTACTAAAAACGAGGCTTTTCAGTCATCTTGCCCATGTGGTATGATTTGCATGTCCCAAGTGATTCAAAATCAAGTGAGTCAAAACGGTCCATTTGCATGGAGTTTCTTCATGCATATACACCAATAGACATGGTTCGCATGTCTTAAACTTTTCAAAAACGAGTGAGCCCAAAGATCCATCAATATGGAGCTTCTTCATGCGTTTTATACCGATATGACTTACGTGGCAGTGCCACAAGTAGGTGGTACTATCATTACTATCTTTTGGCATGAACATGTGTATCACTACGATCGAGATTTAATAAACCATTCATTTTAGGTGTAAGACCATTGAAGGTATTATTCAAATAAACAGAGTAACCATTATTCTCCTTAAATGAATAACCGTATTGCGATAGACGTAATCCAATCATGTCTATGCTCAACGCAAACACCAAATAACAATTATTTAGGTTTAACACCAATCTCTTTGGTAGAGGGAGCGTGCGATGCTTGATCATATCAAGCTTGGAAAAACTTCCAACACATATCGTCAGCTCACCTTTAGCTAGTCTCCGTTTATACCGTAGCCTTTTGTTCCGAGTTACTAACACTTAGCAACCGAACCGGTATCTAATACCCTGGTGCTACTAGGAGTACTAGCAAAGTACACATTAACACAATGTATATCCAATATACTTCTATCGACCTTGCCAGCCTTCTTATCTACCAAGTATCTAGGGTAATTCTGCTCTAGTGGTTGTTCCCCTTATTACAGAAGCAGTTAGTCTCGGGTTTGGGTTTTACCTTGGGTTTCTTCACTAGAGCAGCAGCTGATTTGCCGTTTCATGAAGTATCCCTTCTTGCCCTTGCCCTTCTTGAAACTAGTGGTTCCACCAACCATCAACAATTGATGCTCCTTCTTGATTTCTACTTTCGCGGTGTCAAACATCGCGAATACCTCAAGGATCATCATATCTATCCCTGATATGTTATAGTTCATCATGAAGCTCTAACAGCTTGGTGGCAATGACTTTGGAGAACCATCACTGTCTTATCTGGAAGATCAACTCCCACTCGATTCAAATGATTGTTGTACTCAGACAATCTGAGCACAAGCTCAACAATTGAGCTTTTCTCCTTAGTTTGCAGGTTAAGAAAGTCATCGGAGGTCTTATACCTCTTGACATGGGCACGAGCCTGAAATCCCAATTTCAGCCCTCAAAACATCTCATATGTTTCGCGATGTTTCAAAACGTCTTTGGTGCCTCAACTCTAAACCGTTTAACTAAACTATCACGTAGTTATCAAAACGTGTATGTCAGATGTTCGCAACAACCACAGACAACGTTCGAGGTTCAGCACACTGAGCGGTGCATTAAGGACATAAGCCTTCTATGAAGCAATGAGGACAATCCTCAGTTTACGGACCTAGTCCGCATAATTGCTACTATCAACTTTCAACTAATTTTTCTCTAGGAACATATCTAAACAGTAGAACTATAGCGTGAGCTACGACAAAATTTGCAAAAACCTTTTGACTATGTTCAGGATAATTAAGTTCATCTCATGAACTCCCACTCAGATAGACATCCCTCTAGTCATCTAAGTGATTACATGATCCGAGTCAAACTAGGCCATGTCCGATCATCACGTGAGACGGACTAGTCATCATCGGTGAACATCTTCATGTTGATCGTATCTTCTATACGACTCATGTTCGACCTTTCGGTCTCCGTGTTCCGAGGCCATGTCTGTACATGCTAGGCTCGTCAAGTTAACCCTAAGTGTTTCGCGTGTGTAAATCTGTCTTACACCCATTGTATGTGAACGTTAGAATCTAACACCCGATCATCACGTGGTGCTTTGAAACACGAACTGTCGCAACGGTGCACAGTTAGGGGAGAACACTTCTTGAAATTGTTGTAAGGGATCATCTTATTTACTACCGTCGTTCTAAGCAAATAAGATGTATAAACATGATAAACATCACATGCAATCAAATAGTGACATGATATGGCCATCATCACTTTGCTCCTTTTGATCTCCATCTTCGGGGCTCCATGATCATCATCGTCACCGGCATGACACCATGATCTCCATCATCATGATCTCCATCATCGTGTCTTCATGAAGTTGCCTCGCCAACTATTACTTCTACTACTATGGCTAATGGTTAGCAATAAAGTAAAGTAAATACATGACGTTTAAGTTGACACGCAAGTCACAAATAAATAAAGACAACTCCTATGGCTCCTGCCGGTTGTCATACTCATCGACATGCAAGTCGTGATTCCTATTACAAGAACATGATCAATCTCATACATCACATATATCATTCATCACATCCTTTTTGGCCATATCACATCACATAGCATACCATGCAAAAACAAGTTAGACGTCCTCTAATTGTTGTTTGCATGTTTTACGTGGCTGCTATGGGTTTCTAGCAAGAATGTTTCTTACCTACGCATGAACCACAACGTGATATGCCAATTGCTATTTACCCTTCATAAGGACCCTTTTCATCGAATCCGATCCGACTAAAGTGGGAGAGACAGACACCCGCCAGCCACCTTATGCAACTAGTGCATGTTTGTCGGTGGAACCGGTCTCACATAAGCGTACGTGTAAGGTTGGTCCGGGCCGCTTCATCCCACGATGCCGCCGAATCAAGATAATACTAGTAACGGCAAGCATATTGAACAATATCGACGCCCACAACTACTTTGTGTTCTACTCGTGCAAAGAATCTACGCAATAGACCTAGCTCATGATGCCACTGTTGGGGAACGTAGCAGAAATTCAAAAATTTTCCTACGTATCACCAAGATCTATCTATGGAGAGACCAGCAACGAGTAGAAAGGAGAGTGCATCTACATACCCTTGTAGATCGCTAAGCGGAAGCGTTCAAGTGAACGGGGTTGATGGAGTCGTACTCGTCGTGATTCAGATCACCGATGATCCTAGTGCCGAACGGACGGCACCTCCGCGTTCAACACACGTACAGCTCGACGATGTCTCCCACGCCTTGATCCAGCAAGGAGAGAGGGAGAGGTTGAGGAAGACTCCATCCAGCAGCAGCACAACGGCGTGGTGGTGATGGAGGAGCGTGGCAATCCTGCAGGGCTTCGCCAAGCACCTACGGGAGAGGAGGAGGTGTCACGGGAGGGAGGGAGGCGCCAAGGGCTCAGGTATGGATGCCCTCCCTCCCCTCCACTATATATAGGGGCAGGGGAGAGGGGGGAGGCGCAGCCTTGCCCCCTACTCCAAGAAAGGGGTGCGGCTAAGAGGGGGGGAGGAGTCCATCCTCCCCAAGGCACCTCGGAGGTGCCTTCCCCCTTTAGGACTCTTCCCTCTAGGGTTCCCTAGGCGCATGGGCCTCTTGGGGCTGGTGCCCTTGGCCCATGTAGGCCAAGGCGCACCCCCTACAGCCCATGTGCCCCCCGGGACAGGTGGCCCCACCCGGTGGGCCCCCGGGACCCTTTCGGTGGTCCCGGTACAATACCGATGACCCCGAAACTTGTCCCGATGGCCGAAACAGGACTTCCTATATATAAATCTTTACCTCCGGACCATTCCGGAACTCCTCGTGACGTCCGGGATCTCATCCGGGACTCCGAACAACATTCGGTAACCACATACAAGCTTCCTTTATAACCCTAGCGTCATCGAACCTTAAGTGTGTAGACCCTACGGGTTCGGGAGACATGTAGTCATGACCGAGATGTTCTCCGGTCAATAACCAACAGCGGGATCTGGATACCCATGTTGGCTCCCACATGTTCCACGATGATCTCATCGGATGAACCACGATGTCAAGGACTCAATCAATCCCGTATACAATTCCCTTTGTCTAGCGGTATGGTACTTGCCCGAGATTCGATCATCGGTATACCGATACCTTGTTCAATCTCGTTACCGACAAGTCTCTTTACTCGTTCCGTAACACATCATGCCGTGATCAACTCCTTGATCACACTGTGCACATTATGATGATGTCCTACCGAGTGGGCCCAGAGATACCTCTCCGTTTACACGGAGTGACAAAACCCAGTCTCGATTCGTGCCAACCCAACAGACACTTTTAGAGATACCCGTAGTGTACCTTTATAGCCACCCAGTTACGTTGTGACGTTTGGCACACCCAAAGCACTCCTACGGTATCCGGGAGTTGCACAATCTCATGGTCTAAGGAAATGATACTTGACATTAGAAAAGCTTTAGCATACGAACTACATGATCTTGTGCTAGGCTTAGGATTGGGTCTTGTCCATCACATCATTCTCCTAATGATGTGATCCCGTTATCAACGACATCCAATGTCCATGGTCAGGAAACCGTAACCATCTATTGATTAACGAGCTAGTCAACTAGAGGCTTACTAGGGACATGGTGTTGTCTATGTATCCACACATGTATCTGAGTTTCCTATCAATACAATTCTAGCATGGATAATAAACGATTATCATGAACAAGGAAATATAATAATAATCAATTTATTATTGCCTCTAGGGCATATTTCCAACACCTTTATAATCACCCAGTTACGTTGTGACGTTTGGTGGCACACAAAGTGTTCCTCCGGTAAACGGGAGTTGCATAATCTCATAGTCATAGGAACATGTATAAGTCATGAAGAAAGCAATAGCAACAAACTAAACGATCAAGTGCTAAGCTAACAGAATGGGTCAAGTCAATCACATCATTCTCCTAAGGATGTGATCCCATTAATCAAATGACAACTCATGTCTATGGTTAGGAAACATAACCATCTTTGATCAACGAGCTAGTCAAGTAGAGGCATACTAGTGATACTCAGTTTGTCTATGTATTCACACATGTATTAAGTTTCTGGTTAATACAATTCTAGCACGAATAATAAACATTTATCATGATATAAGGAAATAAATAATAACTTTATTATTGCCTCTAGGGCATATTTCCTTCAGAAACAAAACAGCAGCTTATGCCGGACACCAGCCCGCACCACCTCACCGTCAAGGCAAAGAGGTAGCGGCTCCGGGATACACCTACGACTTATGTTAGGACCTGGACAATAGAGCCGATCAGACGAGATCAATCTATGGATCAAGGGGACGTCCTCCAACATGAGATGACAACCATCAAGCTTGGCGCGATAAGCATAACCAACCTCCGGCCAAAAATCGAACACATATGTCATCCGAACTCTGTCGTGACGTTGCCCGATACAGAGGCGCCACACACCCCATGTGCTTCACTGGTGAGGTAACGCAGCACCTGTTTCCAGAAGGTTTTAAACCCGTAAACATTGAAGCATACAATGGAATGACAGATCCCGCTGTATGGATTGAAGATTTTCATCTCCATATTCACATGGCTCGCGCTGACGATCTCCACGCCATTAAATGCCCCGTCTAAATCTAAAGGGACCAACACGACATTGGTTGAATAGCCTCCTAGAGAAATCTATTGGCAGCTAGGAAGACTTGGAGGATGATTTTTGAGACAACTTCCAAAGTACTTATGTCCGGCCACCGGGCGCAGATGACCTTAGTCACATAGTACAGCAACCCGGAGGGTCAGCTCGCAAACTCTGTACTCGGTTCTTAATAAAAAAGAACCAAATCATCGACTGTCCGGACGCCAAAGCCTTAGCGGCCTTTAAGCACATCGTCCGTGACAAACGGCTCGGCCGACACCTCGGTCAGGAAAAGCCAAAGACGATGGCAGCTCTTACTACACTCATGAGCCACTTCTGCGCGGGTGAAGATAGCTGGTTGGCTCATAGAAGCAATAGTACCAGCGACCCTGGCACTTCGGAGGCCAGGGATGCCAACGAAAGGCCACAACGTAACAAAAACAAGCATTAGAACAACAATGACGAAACTGAAGATACAACGGTCAACGCTGGATTTAGTGGCTCTAAACCCGGTTAGCGGAAGAAGCCATTCGAAGGAAATAGGGACGGTCCATCCAATTTGGACAAGATACTCGACAGGCCTTGCCAGATTCATGGCACCCCCGACAAGCCTGCCAACCATTCCAACAGAAACTGCTGGGTTTTTAAACATGCCGGTAAGTTAATACCGAACACAAAGGGAAAGGGCCTCAAAGCGAGGACGATGATGAGCCCCGCCCACCGAACATAGGGGGACAGAAGAAATTTCCCCCTGAGGTAAAAATAGTGAGTATGATATACATCACACATATCCCCAAAAGAGAGCGCAAGTGCCCACTAAGGGACGTCTACGCCGTAGAGCCTGTCGCCCCAAAATTCAATCCATGGTCGGCCTGTCCGATCACCTTCGATCGCAGGGACCACCCAACCAGTATCCGTCATGGAGGTTCGGAGGCCCTAGTAATCGACCCAATCATTGATGGATACCATCTCACTCGAGTCCTTATGGACGGCGGCAACAGTCTTAACTTGATTTATGAAGACACTGTTCGTAAAATGGGTATTGACCCTTCAAGAATTAAGCCTAGCACACCACCTTTAAAGGAGTGATACCTGGCGTAGAGGACCGCTGCACGGGCTCATTAACATTGGAAGTCATCTTCGGTTCGCCGGATAACTTCCAAAGTGAGGACTTTATCTTCGACATCATCCCCTTTCGCAGTGGCTATCACGCGCTGCTCGGACGGACTGCCTTCGCTCGTTTCAACGCAGTCCCAGACTATGCTTATTTAAAGCTCAAAATGCCCGGACCGCGTGGCATTATCACAGTCAATGGAAACATGGAGCGCTCCCTCCGTACCGAGGAGCACACCGTGGCCCTTGCGGCCGAGGTACAGAGCGGTCTCATCAAGCTGAACACTTCATCGGTCGTCAAGACCCCGGACACTGCTAAGCGAGTCCGGCCTACTCTGCAGAACGACAGCTCGGTGGATCCAGAGTTGGCCTAGCAATTTCTCCTCCGTCGGTCACCTAGTAAATCCGTAGCATGTGTACCGCGCATGCATAATTACACACTTAAAATACCCTGGGCAACGACGGAGGCACACTACAGACAAGGTCCATAAAACGGCTTGACCCCATTTTGACCTTAACCATTTTCCCTCTTATACCACAGGTTCATTAAAACCTAGCCAGCCTACGGTTGGGCAAGGGCTCTTTTCTAGGCTCCTTTTGTATAAACGGCCATCGACTGCTCCTTTCAAAGGATTTTCTACCAAGGGGAAATGTTGCTGACGTGCGGCAGGGCATCAATGGGATCTTCAAGACTACCTTCTCTTCTTTAGGCCCTGTATACAGCTTCCGCTGTGTGCAAATTCTCGGCATGTAAAATAGCCTTGATGTCTATGGCATTATCTGTAATAGCACATTTTGACGTATTAACCAGAGTATATAGGAAACAGTTTATCGCCAACCCCTGTTCAATATTGGCTTATTTTTCCATCTACATTCCCTCCTTACTTCAGATCGCAACATATACTTTGGTTCGGCCTAAATGCCGGGGGCTCTATTCGGCCACGTATATTTTCAAAAGTCAGAACCCTTCTGGGGTATACTTCGGCGTCCCAAATATTGGACTATATGCATCAACTTCGAATCATGTCTTTGGTCTATAGTTGGGTTGCCCGGCTCCTATGGTTACCACCTTACATTCCGCTAGTTCGGCTAAGGTAGTAAAGGGAGAACTACTGCGATTGTGTTTCTGGTTCGTCCGATCAAACACCTTAGTAGAGAAAGCCGAAAACCGACTGTCATGATATGGCAAGAGCTGGTCGACAATTCGGTGACTTACTACAAATCATTTGTGATTTACTCCGTGTTATACGAAGGGTTGATCTTCACCCAGTCATGCCACAAAGGCATCCTAGTCTGCACGGCCGCTTACGCACCAGGGGCTAGTACTTAGCCCCACTGTCAAACTCCTATGGCTAAGTGAAAGTAATAAAGCTGCATAGCCTGATTGTCTGGTTCACTGCGCAGACACCTCCTTTATGGACGAAGACTTTGGGTTAAGTGTGATCACGCTCTATACCGAACACCCCCGTAGCATCTACGTGGGGTCTGAAGCCGACGGCTGGCAAACTTTTAGAGTTAAAATGCCCGCATAGGAGGAAAATAACTTTAGATAAAGGCATACAATATATTACAAGCTTTGGTCCACAAAACAAAGTTCTAACAACTCTCATACATTCACTCAAACATAACATCCTTTGAGCATTGGCCCTCTACCATTTGGGTACCAGCTAGGACATATTCAAAGTACCTCTTCGGCTTGCGATGGTCCTTGCCTTCGGGCGGGCTGGCGGTTGTGACATCGGTGGCCTTCATGTTCGCCTAGTGCATCTTTACACGGGCAAAGGCCATCCACGCACCCTCTATGCATGCCGAGCGCTTCACAGCTTCAACTCGGGGTGGCGCATCAACGAGTCACCTCACCAAGCCGAAGTAGCTGCTAGGAATGGGTTCGGCTGGCCAGAGCCGGACTATGAGATCCTTCATGGCCAAGATGGACATCCTATGTAGCTCCGACAGTTGCTTCATCTGGTTGCTCAATAGCGTCGGGTGCTCCAGCGCAAGGAACAGAGACCAGAACAGCTTCTCTGTCGAGTTCCCCTCCTGGGCTCAGAAGAACCGCATGGCGTCGGTAGCACTCCTCGGCAGATCCGCAAAGGCATTTGGAGAACTCCACAGACGAGTGAGTAAGGCATATCCTTTACCCGCAAATATACTCTGCAAAAGAAAGGGCTTACCAGCCGCTATTTGTTCGGCCCGCCGGATCTCTTCACGAGCACTCTGGGCCTCGGTCCATGCCTCTTTTGACTCCTGGAGTGCATTGGCGAGTTCGGCCGCTTGGGCCATTGTCTTCTCCTCCAAGGCCTCGCACTTGCCGATGGCGTCCTTTAGTTCCTGCTCCACTTTGACCACCCTCTCCTCGTGCTGGCGGCGGGCGACCTGTTCGGTCTTCAATTCCGCAGCCGCTTTGTCAGCGGATGCTCTATTCGCCTTCACCTCTTCCTTGGCTTGGGCAAGGGGGCTCTTGAGGGTCTCGACCTCGGCCGCGCCAACTGCACTCACAATCACAGCAGTAAATGTGTTAAACTTCCAATTTGCATATTACTTCAGATACATGATCAAACTCTTTAAAAATACACGCATACCTTGCGTCTCATCGAACCGCTTGTTAATGCGGTCAATCTCATCATCAGCCAACTTCAGTTTCCGATTAAGATCGGAAACCTCGGCGGCCTAGGTGGTCGCCGCCAACAGGGAAGCCTGTTATAAATAGAAAAGTACGTCACCTCTTCTGAATACTATGTGATCCTCTGTCCGACTTTTTCAGCATTAGACAAAGTCTCAGGGGCTACTGTCTATATACAAGTATATTTCCTTCATATAAAAAAGCGTCTAGAGCATTACGTCCCATACCTCGAAGCCTGTTAGTAGGCCGGTGAAAGCTTCGTTCAGCCCGCTCTTGACAGACTAAACCTTCTCTACCACCGCACCCATCAGGGTGCGGTGCTCCTCCACAATGGAAGCATATCGCAGTGCTTCCATCTGAGTATTCAGCGCCTCCAGATTAGTGGAGGCCACCGCCGGAGATGATGCTCCCCCTCCTCCAAAGGGGGTTGCTCTTCCGAGTCCAGAGTCACGTTGGTCTTCAGAATAATGTCCGGCTGGGGGCCGGCCTGGTCAGGGCCCCCGCCGTCGGTCACCATGGGGGTCGCACCCCCATGTCTTCGGTAGCTGAGGTATTACCCTCGGACGCCGTCTCGCCAGCCTCGCCCACCTCTCCACGGCCTGGAGAGGTCCTTCGGGACAACACCTCGGTGTCATCCGCGATGATTGGCAAAGGGGCTCGCGGGGGCGTCTCGCTCTTTGCCATCTCTGGTGACAGAGAACTCCCCTCAGATAGTGAAGGGTTGGGGAGGTCACGAGCAGGGTTGAAAGATACATAATATGATATTTTATATTATAAAAACATAGTGGACCGAAGACATATAATAGATCTTCGGGTACTTACGATTCGGCCAGGGGCTTCACCCTGGGAAGCCTCTTTGGGATGGGTTTGGTCTCCAAATCTGAACCATCCGAGGGGGCCATCTTCCCCCTCTTGGGCACCTCCTCCTCTGGGTCAGTGGAGGCTGCCCTCTTCTTCTTCTTCCCCTTAAGAGGGGAGTCACTTTCCGCCTCCTCCTCCTCTTCGTCTTCATCTCCCTCGTGGGAGGAGGGGAGTTCGGTCTCTCCAGACACTACGTCCGAAGGACCCTTGTGGCGGAGGCCACCCTTGGACGCCTTGCACTTCTTCTTCTTGGCCTTATTCTTCGGCACCTGATAGGGCGCCGGGACCAGCATCTTCGTCAACCGGGGTTTGGCCGGGTCTTCAGGCAGCGGGGCCGGACACTTAATCCGCCCCGCCTTTGCTATCCAGCCCTGTACAAGAGACAAAAACTCATTATGTTTGAGGAACTTATGACCAAATATATATTTGGGAAAATCATACTCACCGGTGTGGCCAAATTCTCACTGCCGAGACCGATGTCTTTGGTCTCCTTCGGCCACGCTTTTTGGGCCTTGAACATCAGCTTCCAGATGTCTTCATGCCTTGTGCCGAAGAAGTGCTTCAAGGTCTGAGGATCTTCCGGATTGAACTCCCACATGTGAGAGGGCCGAAGTTGACATGGAAGAATCCGGCGGAAGAGCATCACCTGAATCACGTTAGTGAGACTGGTGTTCTTACTTATCATGTTTGTGATGCGGTTTTGCAGCATCAACACTTCTGCTATGGATCCCCAGTCTAGACCCTTAGCGGTCCATGAGGTGAGCCGCATAGGGGGCCCGGATCTGAACTCTGGAGTGGCCGCCCATTTGGCATCGCGGGGTTCGGTGATGTAGAACCACTCCTACTGCCACACCTTGACAGTCTCCACAAAGGCCCCCTTAGGCCAAACAGACAGGTACTCTGCCTCTTGGAGCTCCTTGACGTCCTTCTCGGTGACGGAGGAGGCCTCCCACTTGCCCTTTGAACCAGATCCATACATGGCTGGAGAGGCTGGTGGCGGTGGGAAAGATTGAAGTTTGGGCGCTGGAGCTCGAAGATGGGAAAACAGGAGAAAGAAGAAGGCGTGGGGAAACTAAGGGAATCTTTATCCTCTTATATAGGCTGTGAATATCAAACGCCCCCCTCAAAGCCTTAAAACTCATCTATTCCCAAGGGGTCGTGTGAATGACATGGTTGGATTACCCAAAACCGTATCGATGAGGATCCCGTAAAGGGTGAACACGATCTCTGTTTTGACAAGACGTGTCAATGGAGGCTATGCCTCAAAACGTGAAGCGGGAGGTGTAAAAGCGGTTTGAAATGTTAAGAGTCCAGATGTGACTTTCAAAGTTGTTAGTGAAATGACACTATTTTATTTGGTATATTAACTTCGTGACCAAGGGTTGCTGCAATTATACAGAGCCGAATACAGTTCTTTTATTCAGAAGATTGCTTTGAAGTACTCAGGAGTAGGAACCCGCCTTGCAATGTCGAAGACAATCCGCGTGTCGAACATATCGTCATTGAAGACTGGTTCATGGGCTACTGAGGGAGTCCTGGATTAGGGGGTCCTTGGGTGTCCGGGCTATGTGATATGGGCCGGACTGATGGGTCGTGAAGATACAAGGCAGAAGACCTTCCCCCGTGTCCTGATAGGACTCTCTTATGCGTGGATGGCAAGATTGGTGTCCGGATATGTAATTTCCTTCCTCTACAAACCGACTCTGTACAACCCTAGGCCCCTCCGGTGTGTATATAAACTGGAGGGTTTAGTCCATAGAGGCTATCAGAATTCATAGAGGCTAGACAGCTAGGGTTTAGCCATTACGATCTCGAGGTAGATCAACTCTTGTAACCCCTATACTTATCAAATACAATCAAGCAGGACGTAGGGTTTTACCTCCATTAAGAGGGCCCGAACCTGGGTAAACATCATGTCCCCCCTGTCCCTTGTTACCTTCGATCCTCAAACACACAATTCGGTACCCCCTACCCGAGATCGGCCGATTTTGACACCGACAATGGGCAACATCTCCTCTAGCTGAGCCGACCTGGGGTCTTCGGGAAGCGGGTCCGGACTGTCAATCCGCGCGGCCTTTTGAGCCAGCCCTATGAATGGAGGGAAGTAAGAGTCAGATCTCTTGTTAAAAGAGGAATATCTGACCATAAAGGGATGAACCCCATTACATTTTTAGGAGGGTGCGCGGTGTCAAGACCGATGTCCTCCTCCTTTGCCAGCCACTCCTTCTAGGGCTCGAACAACACCTTCCATAGATTGTCGTGGGTGGTTCCATAGAAGCGCTATATAGTGATGGGGTCTTCGGGCTTGAAAGCCCACATTGGGGTGTCCCGTCGCTGACACAGGAGGAGGATGCGGCAGAGTATCACTTGGACCACATTGGTCAGCTTGGCACCTACCCTCTTCATGCTGACAATGCGCTTTTGTAGCAGCTCTACCTCTGCGGGCAACCCCCAGTCAAGACCCTTCTTGGTCCACGAGGTTAGCCTCACTGGGGGCCCGAATATGAATTCGAGAGCCGCCACCCAAGCCACATCACGTGGCTCGGTGATATAGAACCATTCCTTTTGCCACACCTTGACGGTGTCTATGAATGTGCCCTCCGGCCACTCGACCCGGATGAGCTTGCTGACCATTGCTCCCCCATAGTCCGCCTGCTGGCCGTCGACGATCTTCGGCTTGACGTTGAAGACTTTCAGCCACATGCCGAAGTCTGGCTAGATCCGAAGAAATGCCTCACAAATAATGATGAAGGCCAAGATGTGAAGAAAGGAATTCGGGGATAGATCATGAAAGTCTATCTCGTAGAAAAACATCAATCCCCACATGAAGGGTGGAGCAGGAAGCCCAGTCTCCGGACAAAGTGGGGGACGAATACTACCCTCTCGTCAGGACACGGTGTAGGGATGACTTGGCCTTCCTCTAGAGCCCGATGGGAGACGTCGGCCGAGAGGTATCCGGCACGCTTCAGGTCCTCGATGTCGTAAGTTGGTGACGATGGAGGCCTAGCACCAGATCCGGCTATGATTGGGCTAGGGGGGATTGGGAAGAAGTGCTTGAGAGGTGGTTTGTGGCGCTGGAGCTCTATAGATTGGGAAAGTTATGGTGAGAGGAAGAAGAAGGCGTACATTGCGGTGGCCGTTCCCCTTTTATAAGCTACTGTAATACCGAAAGTCCTTTTACTACGCTGCAGACCTCGCCACTTCTTGATATACTCATGGTGTTATGCACGAGTGGGTTGATCGAAATCATTGATCATATCACCTAAAAGATGGGGCACAATAACCACCTTGATGAGACGTGCCAATGAAAGAGCTGCCTTGAAATGTGCATCAAGTACTTACAACAGTTCGACATCTCAGGCTGGCCGTGACCCTTCGCCCTTGTTCCCCATTGATCCAAGATCCACAGCTCAGGCCCCCTACCCGAGATCCACCGGTTTTGACACTGACAACACCTTCTTCAGGGGGATGTGGCAATGACCAAGATTCGAAGCCCGTCAATACCTTATGCACCTGCACTCTTGTCATGTTAAGTGGTAGGACGACCCCATGCATCATTCTTCTACCATCGGTAAATGGGATGATTTGACCCTTGGCAACCCTTGTCTTCACGACGTCCATGTTGGCTTGCAGCGGTCATGGAATAAAGTGGGATGCTCATGGCTGTTGGGTGATGCTAGGTGTATGCTGATGTCTACTACACAACCTTCTGCTTGTAGATGTTATTGGGCCTCCAAGTGCAGAGGTTTATAGGACAGTAGCAAATTTCCCTCAAGTGGATGACCTAAGGTTTATCAATCTGTGGGAGGCGTAGGATGAAGATGGTCTCTCTCAAACAACCCTGCAACCAAATAACAAAGAGTCTCTTGTGTCCCCAACACACCCAATACAATGGTAAATTGTATAGGTGCACTAGTTTGGCGAAGAGATGGTGATACAAGTGCAATATGGATGGTAGATAAAGGTTTTTGTAATCTGAAAATATAAAAACACCAAGGTAACTAATGATAAAAGTGAGCGTAAACGGTATAGCAATGCGTTGAAACAAGGCCTAGGGTTCATAATTTCACTAGTGCAAGTTCTCTCAACAATAATAACATAATTGGATCACATAACTATCCCTCAACATGCAACAAAGAGTCATTCCAAAGTCACTAATAGCGGAGAACAAACGAAGAGATTATGGTAGGGTACGAAACCACCTCAAAGTTATTCTTTCCAATCAATCCGTTGGGCTATTCCTATAAGTGTCACAAACAACCCTAGAGTTCGTACTAGAATAACACCTTAAGACACAAATCAACCAAAACCCTAATGTCACCTAGATACTCCAATGTCACCTCAAGTATCCGTGGGTATGATTATACGATATGCATCACATAATCTCAGATTCATCTATTCAACCAACACAAAGAACTTCAAAGAGTGCCCCAAAGTTTCTACCAGAGAGTCAAGATGAAAACGTGTGCCAACCCTATGCATAAGTTCATGACATCATGGAACTCGCAAGTTGATCACCAAAACATACATCAAGTTGATCACGTGATATCCCATTGTCACCACAGATAAGCACATGCAAGACATACATCAAGTGTTCTCAAATCCTTAAAGACTCAATCCGATAAGATAATTTCAAAGGGAAAACTCAATTCATCACAAGAGAGTAGAGGGGGAGAAACATCATAAGATCTCAATATAATAGCAAAGCTCGCGATACATCAAGATCATACCACCTCAAGATCACGAGAGAGAGATAAAACACATATCTACTGGTACATACCCTTAGCCCCGAGGGAGAACTACTCCCTCCTTGTCATGGAGAGAACCGGGATGATGAAGATGGCCACCGAAGAGGGATTCCCCCCTCCGGAAGGGTGCCGGAACGGGTCTAGATTGGTTTTCGGTGGCTACAGAGGCTTCTGGCGACGGAAATCCTGATCTATTCTGCTCCCTGATGTTTTTAGGGTATATGGATATATATAGGCGAAAGAAGTCGGCCAGGGGAGCCATGAGGGGCCCACGAGGGTGGGGGGCGCGCCCAAGGGGGCAGGCACGCCTCCCTGCCTCGTGGCCACCTCGAAGCTTCCTTGAATTCAACTACAAGTCTCCTGGATCACGTTCGTTCCAAAAATCATGCTCCCGAAGGTTTCATTCCGTTTGGACTCCGTTTGATATTCCTTCTCTGCGAAACACTTCAACAAGGGAAAAAACAGAAACTGGCACATGGCTCTGGGTTAATAGGTTAGTCCCAAAATAATATAAAAGTGCATAATAAAGCCCATAAACATTCAAAACAGATAATATAATAGCATGGAACAATCAAAAATTATAGATACGTTGCAGACGTATCAGCATTCCCAAGCTTAATTCCTGCTCGTCCTTGAGTAGGTAAATGATAAAACAGAATTTTTGATGTGGAATGCTACCTAACATATTTATCCAAGTAATTCTCTTTATTGTGGCGAGAATATTCAGATCCATAAGATTCAAGACAAAAGTTTAATATTGACATAAAAGTAATAATACTTCAAGCATACTAACAAAGTAATCATGCCTTCTCAAAATAACATGTCCAAAGAAAGCTATCCCTACAAAATCATATAGTCTGGCTATGCTCTATCTTCATCACACAAAATATTTAAATCATGCACAACCCCGATGGCAAGCCAAGCAATTGTTTCATACCTTTTGTGTTCTCAAACTTTTTCAATCTTCTCGCAACACATGAGCGTGAGCCATGGACATAGCACTATAGGTGGAATAGAATGGTGGCTGTGGAGAAGACAAAAAGGGGAAAGATAGTCTCACATCAACTAGGCGTATCAACGGGCTATGGAGATGACCATTAATAGATATCAATGTGAGTGAGTAGGGATTGCCATGCAACGGATGCACTAGAGCTATAAGTGTATGAAAGCTCAACAAAACAAACTAGTGGGTGTGCATCCAACTCGCTTGGTCACGAACACCTAGGGCATTTTGAGGAAGTCCATCATTGGAATATATGAGCCAAGTTCTATAATGAAAGATTCCCACTAGTATATGAAAGTGACAACATAGGAGACTCTCTATCATGAAGATCATGGTGCTACTTTGAAGCACAAGTGTGGTAAAAGGATAGTAGCATTGTCCCTTCTCTCCTTTTCTCTCATTTTTTGGGCCTTCTCCTTTTTTATGGTATTTTTTTTATTTTTTTCGTCCGGAGTCTCATCCCGACTTGTGGGGGAATCATAGTATCGATCATCCTTTCCTCACTTGGGACAATGCTCTAATAATGATGATCATCACACTTTATTTACTTACAACTCAAGAATTACAACTCGATACTTAGAACAAAATATGACTCTATGTTAATGCCTCCGGCGGTGTACCGAGATATGCAATGAATCAAGAGTGACGTGTATAAAAAATTATGAACGGTGGCTTTGCCACGAATACAATGTCAACTACATGATCACGCAAAGCAATTATGACAATGATGAAGCGTGTCATGGTAAACGAAACGGTGGTAAGTTGCATGGCAATATATCTCGGAATGGCTATGGAAATGCCATGGTAGGTAGGTATGGTGGCTGTTTTGAGGAAGGTATATGGTGGGTGTATGATACCGGCGAAAAGTGCGCGGTATTAGAGAGGCTAGCAATGGTGGAAGGATGAGAGTGCGCATTGTCGGATGTGGGGTTCCGGCAAACCCTTAATGTTCGAACATTGGGGTGCGCACGAAGTCTTTTCCTCCCACCGATCTACGCCCTAGCTCGCTAAGATCTCGCGGATGAACTCGACGAACTTGCAACACAGAAAGACACAAGATTTATATTGGTTCGGGCCACCGTTGTGGTGTAATACCCTACTCCAGTGGGTGGTGGTGGATTGCTTCTTGGGCTGATGATGAACAATACAAGGGGAAGAATAGCCTCCTCAGGTTGAGGTGTTCTTGTGCTTGGCTAACTTGTGTGGGTGAGACTGGTCTCTCTCTGTCCTTCTGCTCTCGTCCCTTGTTCTCATCCGTCCCCCCTGCGCGGTGGTGGCTAGCTCTACTTGTATAGGCCCTGGTCCTCTTCCCAAATATTGAGCGGGAAGGGAGTCAACAATGGCGGGCAAATTTTAAGGGGGACAACTAGTACAAGCCATCCTGACAAAGGTGGTCTCCGCCTGCGAAAGGCTTTGGTGGTGATGCCGTCTTGGGCTCCACGATGACCTCCGTCCTGCCGTCCTTCTGGTCTTGGTCTTGTTGCACTGATATGGCAACCTTTGCCTGCTGCCTTGGTACTCCTCGCCTGCGCTGGCCTCCTTAGCACCAAAGAGGAAACAAGGATGCTGCACGCGCTGGCGCCCGCCTGGTGTCGATCGTCATGGCTCATGTCACGAGAGCCTTGTGAGGTTTGCCTCGCATTGATATCTCCGGTCCTCGTGAGCCTACCCGACTAGGCCACTCTAGAGGGGGTCTCGCGTCATCCGCCTCGCGAGGCTTGGCCCCTCGCGAGGGTCTTAGATGCCTTATTGATGAAGATGGGCCATGCAGCCTGCTGGCGTAGCCGCGCTGCGGGCTGCAGGTAGGCAGATCTGGGGACCCCCGTTCCCAGGACGCCGACAGTAGCCCCCGGGCCCAAGGTACGCTCGGGCTTGGCTTCGCGGAGAAGCCAAGGGCCAAGTACGGAGCACCGCGAGCCCCAAAAGCATGCGGCCTCGGTTGACGCGTGGCGGTTGATTGGACATGGGCGTCTCCACTTCCCCACGCTGCCCTTGAACCCGCCTGGATATGCGGCCCCCGTCTCTTGCACAGTTATTCTTCCTTCGCCACGCCTCGCTCTTCCAATCTCCATGCTTCCTCGAGGCCCTGCTCTGCCCTCCCATTCTCACTTGCGCTTCGCCTGCTTCACCGCCATGGCGTCGAAGCAAGCCGAAAAGGGGAAGAAACCTTTGTCTTTGCCAACCGCACCTCCATCCTTCGAGCCGGCGCTCGGCAGGCGTCGGGTGCTAAACGACGAGGCCATGGACAAGGTGCACCCCATGCTTGCTTCCAGTTTCAACGAGTGGGGAGAGATGGTGGCTTGGCCCGCGTCTCGCGCTCGCACGGCTCGGGCAGTCACCGAGGTTCCGATCTTCATAGAGGCCCTCTGGGCTGGCCTGATTCCCCCCTTCTCCGCCTTCTTCAACGCAGCGCTCGATCATTATCAGATCCACATGCTCCATCTCGACCCTCAATCTGTGACCCTTCTTGCCGTCTTTGCCTTCTTGTGCGAGGCCATGGTGGGCATCGCTCCTTCCGTGGCACTCTTCCGCCACTTCTTCTCGTTGCATCTCTCCGGTCCCCGGCAGAGCTCGGGGTGCGTGGGCTTCCAGGCCGTGGCCGTGATGGCGGGCGCGGGGATTGACATTGAGCTTGCTTCATCCATGAGCGAGTTCCGTATACGATGGGTGTTTGTTGACGCCGGCGTGCTCAACCCTTTGCTCCAAGTTCCGGCAGGGCCCGCTGTTCCAAACTCCGTCTGGGGCCATCAGAAGCTCACGAGCCCCCGCCTTGCCCCCGTCTGGGCCAGGCTGAGGTGGTTGAAGGACCTCGACATGACTGTGCCCATGGTGGTGAAGGAGTTCATCAGGCGTCGAGTCGCTCCACTTCAGCGCCACTCCCGCCTGATGTGGGACTTGCTCCGCAGCCAGGACAACATGAGGTTTCAGGAGAAGGGACTTCCTCTTGCGGCGCGGAAAACAATGCTCATGGTCCTATCGGGTGTCCCTTTGCCGGATGAGATGCCCAAGAACAGCTTCCTGTTGTACCGCTGCGAGAACAAAGCCGCATTTTCCGCGAGCATGCCTTCCTTTGATGAGTGGGGGTTGCGCCCAATTGGCTTGGTGGGGCCCCGCAAGAACCCCGTCATTGTGGTTCCCTTCCTCGCCGTCGGTGCCGAGCTCGCCCCAGGTGACGGTGCGGGAGAGCGAGCTCCGACGGGGGCTGGCGGCTCGAGTGCTGAGGAGCACATGCCGAGTGGTGATCCGGGGGTGTCGTCCTTGGGGGCCTGCGACCCCCCTCCTGAGGCGTCGGTTGCTGAGGAGCCGCAACATGCGGCTCCCGAGGCTGAGGCTCTAGGAGCCTCGGGAGGTTGCAGCGAGAGGGCGCTGGGCTGTTCGCCTCGACCGGGCTCCCCTGAAGCCATCCCTCTCAGTTCTTCTTTGGCTCCGCCATGCACCGGCCGTCACGTCCAGCGCTTCAGTCGTTTGTGTGTGGACTTCGAGGAGCTCCGCAAGAGGAAGGGATCCCCCAGCGGCAGCAATATCTTTGGGCCATTGAGGCGGTGAAAGTACATCGCCATTGACGCGTAAGCATCTTATTGCCGTGGCTTCTTGCATGTGGTCTTCTTATCCCGACGTCTGTCCTGCAGGGCTCCCTCCGTTAAAGCTGTTGCGTCTTCTGAGAGGCGGCCTCCTCCTTCATCAACTCCCCCATCGGCCTTGAGCGTTCCTGGCCTGCCTGCTGCTTCTGGAGCGGGGTCGGTCAGGGGAGCGTCCCCGCCTTCGTGGCGCACTGATTCCATGGTTTGGCCGCCCCTCCCCCACCGTCTGGCGTGGAGCTGGGCGGGCGTGCCCAAGACTCCTCCTTTGCTCATGAACAACCGCTGGTTGACTTTGATCTTCGGTTCCTCTTCAAGCGGCGAGCCCCGATCAGCTTGGGCTCCTCGCGAGGACGGGCTGGCGTCAGGCGTGGTGTCAGCCCCCAGCCCCTTGCCGGGAGGTAGCGCACCACTTGGCACTCCGCCCGCAGCCCTGAGGTGGAGGATGAGGCGGGTCGAGCGTTCGAGCTCGAGCGCGGGCGGAGCGTAGTTCGCCATGAGCTCTTTGTGACGCCCCGAGACCGAAGCGCCAGGTGTCTTCCAGTTGTCGGGGGTTGGGTGCCACATATGCCAAAGGATGGCTTATCATGGTGGGCGCGAGTAGAACGTCGCCGGTGCCTAGAAACGGGATGAGGCGAAGACATGCACGCCGGCGAATCTTACCCAGCTTCAGGGCTCTCCGGGGAGATAACACCCCTACTGCTGCTCTGCGGGGTCTCCGCATGATCACTACGGCAAAGTGTTTACACGATTGCTCCTTGAGCTGTTTTCTAGAGGTAGGAGAGGGCAAGGCTAGCTCTCTCCCTCCTATATGATCTGGTCTAGAGCTAATGAATTTCCACCCTTTGCATGGGTGCCCTGGGGGGTTTATATAGGCCTACCCCCTAGAGGTACAATGGTAATCTGGCCGGGCAAGGGCCCAGCCGTCAGTGCCTCCGGCCTCCGTCTTCTCCGCCGACTGCTGGGCCCCGCCGACTGGCTAGGTACAGAGCCGACATGCCGCGTCTGCCGCGGGCGGGTCTTGCCGGCTGCTGATTACTATAGTCGTGCTCCTAATGACGCGGGCTTTGTCATGGAGTCGTGGCAACAGCCCCGCCGCCTGGCGGGCGATCACTATTGCCACTCTCCGTCACATCTGGTTAATGGCGCGAGGGCCCCGGGGGAGGAGCCGGCCGACTCTCGGGGGCCGACTCCTGACGGGTCTGACTTGTGGTGCACTTGCCGTCTCCTGGGGTCCCACTGGCTGGTGGGACCCGCCGCCCCAGGGTCGTATATACAAGCCATCGTGGGCACAGGATTCGGTCCTTCGGTGCTGACGTCAGGGTCGGCACGGCAACAGTGCCACGCCGCATGGAGATCTCCGCGAGTACGGTGTACTGTGACCATGCTTGCCTTTGGAAAGGGGTGGGAGTAATCTTCACTGTAGCCACTCCCCTGTCCTGTCCCTCTTGATGAGGACGTGGGGTTTTGCTGGAGTCGCGGGCCGACTCCCCAAGGCCGGCTTCTTGGGATGTCATCAATCAGGAGTCAGTTTGTCCTGAAGTCGTCTCTGGGACTCGGCCGCGAGTGGCTAGTCGGTGGCCTTGCCGCCGACTCCTCAGAAGGCGGCTCTTTGTCCTGGGGTCTTGAGGGGCGCAGCCTGCCCTGATGTCTTGAAAGGTTCTGGGACTCGGATTAGCCTACCCGTGGCCCATTACTCCGACAGTAGTCCCCGAAGCTGATGAGGCGCCGCGGACGATCGGCCGAGGAGCCTCAGCAGTTTCTCTTTCTGGGTGCCCGAGACATGGATATTGCTTGACTTCTGCCAGGCCGGCTAGAAGGAGTCGGACTCGCCCGACTCTGACTCGCATAATATTTCGAACGTCGCGGCGGGATCCAAGTAGCGTGCTGGCTAAGCCTCCATGCCGCCACCCGTTTCGGGCCTGTCACGTGATAACACGCGGCCGGGCCAGTCTGCCAGCCTACGTGCGTGACGGGACACGCCCGTAGGGGGGGCCCGCCACTATCGCGCCTCGGCGCCCGAGCGGATCCGCTGTGGCCCAGGCGGACGGTTGGGATTCCCATGGAGTTACTGCGTGCAGTAATTTTGTCGTGGAAACGTGGGGGTCGTGGGGTCGTGGGCGCAGTAAATCCCAAGATCGCACCCTCGGCTTCGCAGCCCATGAGGCTATAAGTAGGGGGAGGAGGGGGGCGCGGCAGAGCACGCGCGCCCCTCCTTCCCACTACTCCTTGCTCTTCTCCTTCTTCTTCTTCCTCGCTCCGCCGTGCGCCCAAGCTCTGACGAACGCTGCGGCGATCAGCTCACGATGAGTTCTTCTTCTGCTGCCGCGCCTCCCTTGGTGCATTCCGGCACCTGGGATGGCTCAGAAGTCCATGACGATCACATCGAGTTCCTCCGCAAGACTCGTCGGCTTCCCGACGAAGATTACGTGCGGGTACGCCTTGCACCGAGGGGGAGATCTCTCCGGCGCCTGAGGAGGGCGAGCGGGTTATCTTCCGCTCGCACTGCCTGTGCGGATTGGGGCTGCTGGCGAGCAGCTTCTTCCGCTCCTTTCTGGAGTTCTAAGGCCTCCAGTCGCACCACCTCACGCCCAATACGGTGGTGCTGCTGTCCGCCTTCGTGGCCTTGTGTGAAGGCTTCCTCGGAGTCCTCCCCACCCTCGAGCTCTGGGGGGAGTTCTTCTTCTGCAAGCTCGGCACCCAGGCTGCAGGAGTGCCGGCTCAGTATGGCGCATTCATTGCCGTGCGGAGGTTGGGGGCCGACAACCCCTTCCCCACCATCAGGCTGATAAAGTCGGTGAAGATGTGGCAGCGATCGTACTTCTACATGAAGAGCGTCTTCGCGGGGGGTGAGGGAGTCCTGGATTAGGGGGTGTCCGGATGGCCAGACTATACCTTCAGCCAGACTCCTGGACTATGAAGATATAAGATTGAAGACTTCGTCCCGTGTCTGAAAGGGACTTTCCTTGGCATGGAAGGCAAGCTTGGCGATACGGATATGCAGATCTCCTACCATTGTAACCGACTTTGTGTAACCCTAACCCTCTCCGGTGTCTATATAAACCGGAGGGTTTTAGTCCGTAGGACAACATACACAACAACAATCATACCATAGGCTAGCTTCTAGGGTTTAGCCTCTCCGATCTCGTGGTAGATCTACTCTTGTACTACCCATATCATCAATATTAATCAAGTAGGACGTAGGGTTTTACCTCCATCGAGAGGGCCCGAACTTGGGTAAAACTTCGTGTCCCTTGCCTCCTGTTACCATCCGGCCTAGACGCATAGTTCGGGACCCCCTACCCGAGACCCGCCGGTTTTGACACCGACATTGGTGCTTTCATTGAGAGTTCCTCTGTGTCGTCGCCATCAGGAAGGATGCCTCGCCCCGTCTTTAAAGACGGCACCGTTGCTAAGGGAGCTTTGGCTGTCGGCCAAACCCTCTGGCTAGGTGGTTTTCTTATGACCGCCTGTTCGGCTTCTGCGCCGACGATGACCTCTCGAGCCATCGAAAACAACCTTCATGTCAGCTTAGAACTCGCCGAGCAGTTAGATCGAATGGAGCTCTCCTCAATAAACGAGCTCTTGGATCGCATCACCACCTTGGGAGTCACTACGGATTACGACCAGATTGGGCCTAAACCCGATCTGAGAGAGATTAACTCTCCCCAAGTCACCCATCACGTTGCCGTGGTAGAGGGACAGTGCGGCGACCCTTCATCTATCTTAAGGACTAGCTACATCCGGATTCCCGATCCCTCCAAACCTGATACCCACGGAGGGGAGGATATCACTCAAGACCTGAACTTAGAGTCAGGCGACGGGCTAGATTCATTGGACAGCATCGAGGAGTCCAAATTTTCGAGTTCGGTAATTCCTCGGCCTCTGAGCCTTAGATGGGGTGAGGCTCCGGATTTAATTCCGCCCACCCACCCGAACATAAGCGATCTATCCCAAATTAGGCAAGAGCCCGATGAAATAGTACATCATTACTGGGACAGATTCCTCCTGGTTAAGAACAGGATAAAGGACTGCCGCGAGGAAGACGCAATCTCAATCTTTTGCAATAATTGCACGGACAAGGGAATCCTCAACGCCATAAGTCGCCGTGATATTACACGCTTCCCTGACTTGGTATCCATCGTACGAAAGTACTATGCGATGGAAAGCGCCTGGAAAACCGAAATAAAATTTTGGGACGATCCGGCCCTGAATACAAACCCAGTCCGAAATAAAAGGGTGCATCATCGCCAGACACCCGGGTCAAACACCAAAAAGCAAAAATCCTCTACAGGGCATGGAACCGTAATGGAAGGATGGCTTAATGGACCCTATAAAATTCACAGTACAGAGGACGCCACACCAACTCATAGCCTTAGAGCATGTCGGATACTCCGGCAGGTGGCCAAAATTGGCGAAAATCTCCTAATTCCGGAGGCCACAGAAAGCCACCCCAGAGACACCAATACGGTATTAACAGTCTTCGAGACTTTTGCATCAAATAATATGCGAAAAAGGACACTCCACAGCCTTGCCGAAGTCTACCAAGTAGCAATAATAAACCCATGGAGTGACACGGCTATTACCTTTAACACTAGTGATGAACCTAAATTCCGAACAGCCCGAGCACCAGCCGCATTGGTCCTTAGTCCAATAGTGGACGGCTTTCATCTTACCAAGGTACTCATGGACGGTGGCAGCGGATTGAACATCATTTATGAGGAAACCCTTCAAAAAATGGAAATAGACTGGAACCGCATTGAGCGAAGCAACACAACCTTTAGAGGAATAATCCCCAGTTGGGAAGCGCGCTGTACAGGAAAAATCACACTAGATGTGGTGTTCAGCACGCCGGATAATTACAGGTCCGAAGAGGTCACGTTCCATGTGGCTCCGTTCAGTAGCGGTTATCACGCTCTGCTAGGGCGGGAAGCATTTACAATCTTCCAAGCAATACCCCATTACGGGTACATGAAGCTCAAGATGCCCGGGCCTAACGGGATCATCACTCTCGCTAGTGATCCGGACATAGCACTCTGCGCCGAAAACAAGACAGCCGCACTGGCCCTCGAGGCACTATCCGAAGCCCTAGCGGCTGAGGAACTGACTGCGCTGCGCTCTATGGTGAATAGGGACGATGTGGTACTCGACAAAAGATCCAAGTCCACCTCCTTTAAACCGGCGGACGAAATAGTCAAATTCCAAGTCCATCCAACGGACCCCAATAAAACAGCTTCCATCGGGGCACAGTTAAACCCTGATGTAGACGCCGCACTGCGAGAGTTCCTACGAGAGAACTGGGACAGTTTTGCCTGGCACCCTTCAGACATGCCAGGAATCCCACGCAGGCTGGCCGAGCACAGCTTAAATATCCAAACAGGATTCAAACCTGTGAAACAGGCTCTTCGGCATTTCTCCGAACCTAAGAGACATGCCATGGGAGAGGAGCTAGCAAAGCTATTGGAGGCCAGATTCATCAGAGATATAAAACATCCGGACTGGCTAGCAAACCTGGTGATGGTACCAAAGAAGGACAAATCCTAGCGCCCGTGTGTTGATTTTAAAGACCTTAACAAGGCTTGCCCAAAGGATCCTTCTCCCTCCCCCGCATCGATCAAATTATTGACGCTACCGCAGGACACGATTCGTTGTGTTTCCTCGACGCATATTCCGGCTACCATCAAATCAAGATGGCAGAACCAGACCAAGCCGCAACGGCATTTATCACACCATACGGCCCATTCTGCTTCAACACGATGCCCTTCGGGCTCAAAAACACCGGCGCAACATATCAGCGCATGATTCAGACATGTCTGGCAAGCCAGATCGGCAAAACAGTGGAGGCATATGTAGATGATGTGGTCGTCAAAACAAGACATGTTGAATCTCTAGTACACGACTTGAGGCTCACATTTGATAACCTCCGAACATACGACATCAAGCTCAACCCGGAAAAATGCGTTTTTGGCATTCTAGGCGGAAAGCTCTTGGGCTTCATTGTATCCGGTAGAGGAATTGAAGCAAATCCAGCCAAGATCCAAGCTCTGTCGCAACTGGATATCCCAAAGGACCTCAGACAAATACAAAAGTTAACCGGATGCGTGGCGGCTCTAAGCCGCTTTATCTCCCGCTTGGGAGAAAAGGCCCTACCCCTTTACCACCTCCTTCGGCGCACCGAACACTTCAAATGGACGGATGCAGCCACGGCCGGACTCGACAAGATAAAATCCATACTGGCAACAAACCCAGTCCTGGCCACGCCAAACATTGGCAAACCAATGCTATTATACATTGCAGCAACACATCAGGTTGTAAGCGCAGTGCTCGTCGTCGAACGAGAAGCGGACGGACACAAATTCCCCCTTCAAAAGCCGGTCTATTATGTGTCCACTGTCCTCACTCCCTGCAAATCACGGTACCCGCATTATCAAAAGATTGCGTACGCGGTATTCATGGCATCCCGGAAGCTACGACACTACTTTCAAGAGTGTTCAATAATAGTAGCCTTGGAAGTACCACTTAACGATATTATAAACAACCGTGACGCAACAGGCCGGATTGCAAAATGGGCCATTGAGCTCCTCCCGTTCGACATAACTTATAAGCCACAATGAGCCATCAAGTCGCAAGTCTTGGCCGACTTCGTCGCAGAATGGACGAAGGCCGAACTCCCTAAAGAGTACGGCACATATTCAAATTGGATCATGCATTTTGACGGCTCCAAGATGTTGGCTGGACTGGGGGCCGGCGTTGTTTTGATGTCCCCCACAGGAGACACAGTTCAATATGTACTCCAGATTATGTACACGGACTCCAACAATGCAACTGAATATGAGGCCCATTTACATGGTCTCCGGATGGCAGTATCCATGGGCATTCAACGCCTAGAGGTGCGCAGGGACTCGAACCTCGCAATATCCCAAATAAATGGAGACTTCGATGCCAAGGATCCAAAAATGGCAGCTTACCGCAACGCCGTCCTAAAAATGTCAGCTCGGTTCGAGGGGCTTGAATTTCACCATATAGCCCGGGAAAATAATCAGGCGGCAGATGTCCTGGCACGCATCAGCGCAAAACGCGATGTAGTCCCCCCCAACATCTTCTTGGAAAGGCTGTTCAAGCCATCCGTAGTATGGGAAGGGGAGCCGAACAATAACAGCCCGGACCCAACCGCACTGCCCGACACTGAACATCCTGACACAATCGGAGGCTCTGCCAATGAAATAACACCTTCAGCCCACGTAATAATGGCCGTCATCGCCCCGTGGACAGAACCATTCCTCGCCTACCTTACTAGGCAGGAACTCCCCGAGGACCAAAATGAGGCACGCTGCATAGTGCGGCGGTCCAAAGCCTACAGAGTCCATGAGGGAGAGCTTTATAAGAAAAGCACTACCGGAGTCCTTCAAAGGTGCATCTCCGAAGAGGAGGGGCGGAACCTCCTGGCTGAAATTCATGCCGGACTCGGCGGTCATCACGCTGCAGCTCGGTCCCTTGTAAGCAAGGCCTTTCGTACAGGCTTTTATTGGCCGACGGCCCGGGCAGACGCTCAGGACTTAGTCCAACGATGCATCGGTTGCCAGCTCTTTGCAAAGCAAAGCCATATGCCACCCACCGCCCTCCAAACTATCCCCATTACTTGGCCCTTCGCGGTCTGGGGGCTTGACATGGTTGGACCCCTTAAAGGCGGAACCCACAAACAAAAATACTTACTGGTCATGGTGGATAAGTTCACCAAATGGATAGAAGCCAAGCCTGTTAAGACGGCCGAATCCGGACCGGTGATAGACTTTATATCCGGGGTTGTACACCGTTATGGCGTCCCCCACAACATCATCACTGATAACGACACGAACTTCACGGCCGACGAGGTAAAACTCTGGTGCAAAAACATGGGCATCAAGCTCGATTATGCTTCCGTCTATCACCCACAAACTAACGGCCAGGTCGAACGTGCAAATGGTCTTATCATGAGCGGCATCAAACCCAGATTAGTGCGGTCCCTCAAGGAATCTAACACGCACTGGGTAGAGGAGCTCGACTCCGTATTTTGGGGGCTGCGGACCACTCTGAATCACACCACTGGATACACACCATTCTTTATGGTGTACGGCGCAGAGGCAGTTTTGCCTTGCGACATAATTCATGACTCACCTCGAGTGCACATGTACGAAGAAAGAGAAGCCGAGCTCGATCGGCAGGACAGCTTGGACGCATTGAAGGAGGAGCGTGACGTGGCAAAAGCCCGTTCCGCATTCTATCAACAGCAGGCTCGAAGATACCAAAGCAGAGAAGTACGGGCCAAAAATTACAAAGTTGGCGAATTAGTTCTATGACTACCGGACAAGAAAAAGGACAAACTCAAGCCCAAGTGGGAAGGTCCCTTCATAATTGACCAAGTCCTGACTGGTGGAGCGTACCGCCTGCGGGATGCATCGGATAACCGACTCGAGCCAAACCCATGGAACGCAGCCCGTCTCTGAAGATTCTATGCCTAGCGCCGGACTCTGTATTCGTCTCCTTCCTCTGTCCATTTTTTATATATTTTCTATCTTACATTTCTCCTCTCTCTCTCTCTTATATCCTTTAAAGGCTCATAAAGTGACATGCTATCTGCGCTCATTAAACCTAGGGGCTTCTTTAAACAGAAGCTTATTCATACGGGCTTCATGCCCAACACATGTGTCACACTTCCGCATGTACCTTTTATTCACCATTATATGCATCGATATGACTTAAGTTTTGGCCATGCTGGGTTGCCTGGCTCCTGTGCTTACTCCTACGTTCCCGATTGTTCGGCTAGGTGGTAAAGGGAGCACCTCTGCGATTGTTACTGCCGGGTCAGCCGGACGTGTACCTCAGACTGGGTGAAGCCGAAAGCTAGCGTTCTTAAGGGAATATTCGGTCGGTGAACTAAAGATGATCTTTTTTTATTTTTATCTATACGCCCCCAGATGTTTTTCCTGCGTTTCTTTTCGCAGCATGGACATGCACCTTAGGGCATGCCTCCCAGGGAAAGGAACCCCTAACGGAACTATTCTCCCTGGAAGATGTTTCTTACTAACCATGTAATATAACATAACTAGTCGGGCACTTGTCTTTTCACGCACTAATGACCCCTACGCCTGGTCTCCATGCATTCCCCGGTTCCTATATAACTGCATGGGAATTCAGACACACTCCGAACCATCAGGTACCGAGGCTGAAGCGAAAAGGTCGGCCATGACAAATGATCTACAATCCGGATAGAAGGCATTATAAATGTCAATTAAATTACATAGTCATTTTGACTGATTGTATTCCTCTTCAATACCATCTAACATGCTGTCTAATTTACAGTCCTGCTGGGAATACTTTGCGGCCAACTCTACTTGGACGTATACTAAGCTTACAGGGATCTCCTTCCCATCGGGCCCTATAGGACCGACCTCGGCCATGTGGTTGGGGTCAGCCTTTGCGTACCGCGTCTTCACCATGGCCCAGGCCTCCCTAGCACCTTGACAGAAGGCCGATATCTTCCACAATTGAAAGCGCCGCCGTGCTCCCTTTAGCTTCTCTGCAAGCTCTCCAAGACCTTCGTGCATGGAGACGGATGGCCACAGGGTCTGGGCGACGCCTTGCATCGCCTGCCAAACTCGATCGAGCAGTTGCAAGAGCTCGGGAAGAAGGTCACCCGTAGAACCGGGCATCTCCTCTGCAGGACGACCTGTTAGCACACCTACAGACATTGCTCTATTAGTCGACTTCCCCGCCAAACTTTCTTTCAAAGGTTCGTTCAAGCACTGACTAAATATGCCGCGCCGAAGCCGCTGATTCTCCTTCACAGAGTCTGACAGCTGGGCACGTACATCTTTCAGCTCGACGCCCAGCTTGGTGTTGGCATCTTGGAGATCGTTCTTCTCCCGCCTCACCTTTGGCAGCACCTTCTCACCAGCCTTTAGCTGGCGTAGGAGGTGTTGCCTTTCCGGATTCAATCCGGCGCCATCTGCAATTTCATTTGTCAGATTCGCACCCATGCCGTGCTTCGCAAAATACTTATCTTTCGAAGTGTATATTACCAGAGGGGGTCTCCTTGGGCTCCCCTGCCGCGGCTAGTGCGGCCTCAAGTTGGGATTTGCACTCTTCCAGCTCCTTGGATAGTAGGGAATTCTTTTCTGTAAGAACCTGCATAACAAATGATCCTTAAATCAGTTATTCTAACTGTTTCAAGTCTCGGGGGCTACTGGTATATATATAATTACCAAAATTTTCTTACCCGTATGTCTTTTACATATTGCTCCATGGCTCTGGCTAGACCATTTTGAGCGGCATGGAGGTACGCATCTACCGAGTTGAAGGCATCTAACGCCCCTTGGGAGAAACAAGCGTCGCGAAGAATTGTCCGGCAACGCCTGTGGTTCATGGCACTCTCCACCTCAGAGTTGGTGGCATACAACCCATCCACATCCTCCGTCGGAGGAGCGTCTGGCGCGCGCCTTGCGTTCGCCTCTGCCTCCGGACCAGGCTTTGGAGCCTGGCTGGTGGAGGCGCGATTGGCAGCCTCTCCGGATATAGTCCGGCAAGGTCTCTTTGTCCTGAAGAGAGCACGAGTGTTAATGTGCCTCGAAGGTATAACACCTGGGATAAGGGGGCGCGCCATACCTTTGCGCTGACGCCTCGGTCCGGACTGCACTTCTTTTCTGCCCACAGGGCCCTGCGGCCCCTCGTTGGCTTGTCGCCGCAGGTTCGGCCTTCCGCCTTAAAAACCTCCCCTGCAAAGTTCGGTTGTAATCAGGAAACTGAAAACACAAGAGGGCGGACACCTATTCGGGGTACTGGGACTTCGATCTCAGTTACCTGGGAGGCCGGGATTAGCCCTGGGTAATCGGCCGTAATGGCCACCAAGGCGTTGTCCTTGCTCAATTGATGGAACACTCCATCAATCAGCTCCACAGATATGTCCGGATCCTCTTGAGAGGCCGGGTCGAGGGACCGTCCTGGGTCCTCAGGTTGTGGAGGAGGGCTGCTTATTTCCTTAACAGCCCGGCGCAGTTCCCGCGTTGAAGTCGTCAGACTGAATATTTAATAATGGGAATACAAAACGGATGGGCAAGTAAATACGACCGCTTACCCAGCTTGGGGGATTGTGCATAGAGAATCCACCCTGTGGGTTGACGCAGAGAAATTCCTCCTCTTCTCCCTTATACAAAGTGGACAAGATCTTTAGTAGAGCGGCAGCTGAATCCGGCCCCTTACGGCCGTAGCGGGTGGCGTCGTCCTCCCCATTGAAGTCCCACATGGGTGGCTTCTATACTGAAGCGGTTGCACCCCCCGCATAATGCATTCGGCCATAACCCCGATCATGGTTAGTCCAGAATGGGCTAACAATCTTATTCGGCCCATCAGGTAAATGATGTCCCTGTCACTTTCCCTCTGAGGGCTCTGTGGACGCCAGCTTAGGCGCTTCTTTAAGGGAGCACTGTCGAATTCAGGGAGGCGATGCGCCACACTTCGGCTCCGCCCACTTGATACATTGACCCCTCCTTAGAGCGGGGCACAAGGCAGAATAACCTTTTCCATAGCCCGAAATGAGCCTCGAGACCCAAAAACAGCTCGCAGAGGGCTACATAGCCCGCGATATGCAATACGGAGGCAGGCGTGAGATTGTGTAGCTGGAGGCCATAGAACTCCAGGAGCCCCCGGAGAAATGGATGGATTGGAAATCCGAGCCCCCTTATTAAATAAGGGACGAGGCACACCCGCTCTCCTTTGGAGGGATTAGGGGCACTCTCCGCTTGCTCTCCGCCATTATAGATGGCAAGGCCGGCTTGAACCGGGACCATATAGGCCGAGGGGAGAAATCCCTTGGTCTGGAGCGTCACAAGCTCGCTATGCAGGATGGAGCATCTCTCCCAATATCTAGGCTGAGGGCTGGAAGGGCGAGAGGAGGAGTCGCGACGGCATACCATGGTGGAATGGACCTTTGTCGGATGCCCTCTGATGAACACTCACGACGGGGGGAAGATGTGGTTTGGATCTAAATCCTCGTCCCCTTAAATAAGTCAGCTCATTTACGTGGCTAGGGGTGTGAATGTAAAAACACTTAGACTTTTCATATTCGTTTGACACGTGGGAAGCGGCCATTATTGGGCGTAGAAGCCAAGGAGCGCAACATCTACAAGAAACCGAACTTTATTCAACAGGTACACGGAATTTGGAGGAGAACCCGCCTTGCAATGCCGAAGATAATCTGCGTGCCAGACTCATCGTCATTGAAGCCTGGTTCGGGGGCTACTGAGGGAGTCCTGGATTAGGGGGTGTCCGGATGGCCGGACTATACCTTCAGCCGGACTCCTGGACTATGAAGATACAAGATTGAAGACTTCGTCCTGTGTCCAGAAGGGACTTTCCTTGGCGTGGAAGGCAAGCTTGGCGATACGAATATGCAGATCTCCTACCATTGTAACCGACTTTGTGTAACCCTAACCCTCTCCGGTGTCTATATAAACCGGAGGGTTTTAGTCTGTAGGACAACATACACAACAACAATCATACCATAGGCTAGCTTCTAGGGTTTAGCCTCTCCGATCTCGTGGTAGATCTACTCTTGTACTACCCATATCATCAATATTAATCAAGCAGGACGTAGGGTTTTACCTCCATGGAGAGGGTCCGAACCTGGGTAAAACTTCGTGTCCCTTGCCTCCTGTTACCATCCGGCCTAGACGCACAGTTTGGGACCCCCTACCCGAGATCCGCCGGTTTTGACACCGATAGGGGGCGATTGGGTCAACCTGCCAGCCTTCGAAGCCAGCCCGCCGGCTGGGAGATTGCCCAACTGGTCGTTCCGGGCCAAGTCGCTGACGCTTGCGGGAGCCGGCGCCGTCACATGACTCCGAGTGCTGACACAGTCGGAGGGCCTGACTGGTCCGGACCTGCTGGCCGCCTTCGTGGCGCGTCGAGTTCTCCCGCTCCAAGGCCGGCCCCACATGATATGCCAAATGAGCGGGCGCCGTGACCCGAGTCGGATGTGCACCAAGGACATGCCTCATGAGGAGGTGACCTACATGGTGAACTACCTCTCAGATAGCAAGCTGCTGGAGGACTGGCGGTTCGGCAAGGAGCCGTACTCCCGCACCAACCCCCCACCTACAGTGAGTTGCCCTTTCTTTCTTTCTTCGAGTTGTCTTCTTTCTTGCCGAGTCTGTTTTGTGCAACCTGACCAGTCGGCTTTGGTCAGAATCCCCTCCTTCATCCACCAACCGGCACCTCGGGGCCGGCCCGTGAGTTCCTTGCCAACCGGGTGGAGAGCGACGTCGACGACCCCGATCTGGGGGCGACGGCTTTGGAAGACGACGCTGAGGGAGGAGGCGGCCCGCGGCTTGGGGCCAGTCTAGAGGACTGGCCTAACGATGATGAGGAGGTCACCCCCCGCCCCCGGCCAGGAGCCAGCCATCCTGGTGCGGGCTCTTCTGGCGCGCCGGGTGCTCCGGGCGGCGAGAAGAAGCGCAGGGCCGTGCCGACTTTGTTTGGCAGTCGGCCGAAGAAGCCCAAGAGTTCGGCTGCGGCGACCAAACGGGATGAGGCGGCCGCGAAGGCCATCCGCTTCCGCAAGGAAGTGAAGAAGCCGCCGCTGGTCTCCGCGTGAGTATTCTGTCTTGACGCTTTATTCTTTCTCTGTAGCTTTGTCTGAGTCTTTTACTTGCTTCCCTCGCTTCAGGGCTCCCCTCACTCTTGAGAGGGTTGCCGCCGCCTCTGTCATGGGGTCAGCGGAGACGTCCGCCACCACTCGGCGGATTGACCCCGCTGCTGACCTCCGGGAGGCGACAGAGCGGAATGTGCAGGAGAAGCGCAACGAGGAAGAGGCCGCCCGCCTGGAGAAGATGGAGGCCGATAAGGCGGAGGCCTCCGCCAAGAAGAAACTGGCAGAGGCCGAAGCCGTCGCCGCGACGAAGCGGCAGGCTGAGGAGGCCGCGCACCGCCAATCGGCGGTGTTCGTCACCCCGCTGAAGTCTGCGCTGCCACTTCCAGAATTCACGGGGCAGACCAGGGAAGCCGGCCGCGAGAACCCCGTCATGGAGAAGGAAGGCGGCGACTCCTCCATGCCGGACGTGATCATTCCGCCGCCGCCTCCGCCGCCGTCTGGGAGCGCGCAAGGTAAACAGCCAGCGGACCCTCCGGTGCCGCCGACTGAAGACGAGGCCGTGGCGAGGCTACTCCTTCAAGTCGGCTCGCCAACGCGCCGCCGTCTTCAGAAAGCGACCTCGGCGCCACACCCCCTAGAGACCGGCACCGCCAGCTCGGCGATCCCGGATGCCGAAGCGACGAGCGCCGCGCCCATTGGGTGGGTGCGGGGAGGCGGCACAGGGCCGCTGAACCAGGCGCTTCTGGATGTCCAAACGAAGCTTCGAGCTGAGGGCGACGCCATCCAGAACTGCACCAAGGCGTACCTGGCATCGCGGGCAGCCGTCCGGGTATGTTTTATCTATGGTGCTTGTTTTCTTGTTCCTCTCTGTGGGGGCGCGCCAGCGCACCCACTGGGTGTAGTCCCCGAGTTTCGAGCCGGCTGCTGAGCTGGCGGCCCGGAACTCCAATTGGTGAGCTCTGGGTACTAACTTTTGTCTCAAATATTTGTCGCAGGACTACCACAACCTCCGCATTACTGCCTTCAACCATAACGTTGAAGAGCTGGGCAAGCGGACCGCCGACTTGTCGGAGAGCCAGAGTAAATCCTTTTTCTTCTTTGCAGGGGCGCGCTGGCGCACCCACGGGCTGTAGTCCCCGAGATTCGGGCCGACTGCTGAGCAGTCGGGCCGGATCTCCCCGACGACCTTCTTTATTGATGACTTACGCCTTCTTTCTTCCTTCTCTTCAGAAGCCAACGCTGTTCTTCAACAGCAGCTGAGTGAAGCCAACTCCGCGTTGCGCGCCAAGGGGGAGGAGTGCAGCAAGCTCGCCACAGAGCACAATCTGCTGGCCACTCAATTGGCAGAGCAGAGGGAGCTGCTTGTGAAGACGCAGAAGAAGGTGGAAGAGGCGGAAACCGCCCTCCTGGCCGAGTTCGCGAGCGAGCGCTTCTCCTGGACTAACAGAGAGGTAATGCCGGCCTCCGGCTTCCATGAGATTGAAGACATTGTTGATGGTGAGTTTCTTTACTTTCTTTTTTCGAGCTGCCGATTATAAGTCGTGCTGACTCCTGGTTTTTGACTTGCTTCTTCATTTCTTCCGTCTTGGCAGACTTCTTTCCCGGGCATTCGTAGGCTGCCATCCAAGCCATCGAGGCTGATTGTGAAGGTCGGAGGGCGGAAGGCGCAGAGATCGCCGCCGACGCTCCCCGAACCCTTGATGAGCATATCCTGAGCATCGAGGCTCGCCTTCGGCCGACTCACCGGATGCTGCGCTGGCTTCAACGTGTCGGCGCCCAGGCGATTGCCGCCCTGTGGTAGGACATGCAGGCTCCGCGCACCCCCGGTCGGACTACCGACTGGCTGGAGGTCGCGGCTGGTCGTCTTGAGGCCTGGAAGGGTTCCTCGGCCCGAGCTGGAGCGCGCCGGGCCTTGGAGTTCGTCAAGGCGTGGTATCCGGGGCTGGACTTAGACCGACTGGCCACACTCCGGTCGGAGGCCCAGCCGGAGCTGGCAGCCGCGGAGGACGCCCTTGTCAAGCGTGCTGCGGCGATCGCCGAGTACACAAACACCAGCATCTTCGTCCCCGAGCGGTCTGAAGACGGCGAGGAGGTACCGCCGAAGTGGTTTGGGATGAACCCAGACGACGGCGAGGACTCGGCGGAGGTGATCGGCTCCAGCATCGAGGAGGAAGGCGAGGCGGAGGACGGAGGCGAGACGGAAGCACCAGAAGACGGAGCGGACGGCCAGCCTCAGCTCGACCGCGCCTCCAGCAACGAGCCGCGTGCGACCGAGCCGACTGCCACCGGAGGCGATCAAGCCGAGACTGCCCAGCCGGCCGCCCCAACGCCTGACACTGCTGCCTCCTCCGACCCTCCGAATCCATCTGCCGCCTTATCTTTATTTTATCTGCTTTAGTAGTCTTGAAGAACTTGTTAATTCGCACAATTCCACCCGCGGGGTGTATTTTGAACTTCTGCTCGAAGATTCAGCCAAGGGCCTATGCTATGTAAATATTTATCCGAATTCTATCTTTTCTTGCTTATTGCTCTTTTGGCTTGTTCCTTTGCCGCTTTCCCTTAGTTGCCTGTCTTGCCAGTCGGACAGCCGCTCTGCGGATTGCCGTTGGATCAAATGCTTGGCTACTTTGGGAAGGCAAGTACTTAGCCGTTTTAGAGTTTTTTAACAAGTTGGATAGAAGGCGGTGAGCCGACTGGTTAATAGTCGGTTTGTGAAAAGAAAAAGGAAGGCTGGAAGCTGTCTTGAGCTATGTTTTATGCTTTGGGTCCTTAGCCATTTTTCATGCGAGCGCCCATTCTGCCTTACTCCCGCCCACCGTACAGTCGCTCTGCGAGCTGCGGCTTCTGACAGGAGATGGCTTAGACGCCACACACTACTTGTTCGGCTGCAGGAAGCTTTTCATAGTGCAAGGCGGCAAGTCCCCGGGCCGACCTATCGAGCCCTGTGCCAAGCGGCATAACAAAGAGTAACATACTTGTAGGCATAACTTTTATCATATAGACAAAAGAGGGCAGTCCCGAGCTCGTCTCAGGGGCCCCGAAGTCTTGGTACTTTAATACAAAAGGTAGCGTGGTACATACTGCATCAACTGTAAAATCTTCGGAGGAGATTTACATTCCATGGCCGCTCTATCTCTTTGCCGGAGTCGTCCCTCTTGAGTGCTCTGGGCTTCTGAGCGTCAATTAGGTAGTAGGAGTCGTTGCCCAACACTTTGCTGATGATGAAAGGGCCTTCCCAAGATGCCGACAGCTTGTGCTGGCCGGCTGTTCGCTGGATCAGTCGAAGCACAAGGTCGCCTTCTTGGAAAGATCTCGGCTTGACCTTCCTGTTGTAGTATCGGCGCAGGCTCTGCTGGTAGATGCTGGACGGGCTGAGTGCCAATAGCCGGCCCTCTTCCAGCAGATCGATGCCGTCTTGACGTGCTTCTTCTGCTTCCTCCTCGGTATACATGGTGACTCGCGGGGAGTCGAACTCTATGTCTGTTGGGATGACGGCTTCGGCACCGTAGAAGAGGAAGAAAGGCGTGAAGTCGGTTGACTTGTTTGGAGTCGTGCGCAGACTCTAGAGGACGGCTGGCAACTCATCGAGCCAGCAGCCAGCCGAGCGCTCCAGAGGCTCGACCAGTCGGGGCTTGATGCCGGACAGGATGAGGCCATTTGCTCGCTCCACCTGGCCGTTTGACTGTGGATGGGCGACGGATGCTAGGTCCAGTCGGATGCCCCGTGTTGCGCAAAAACGGGCCAAGGCGCCTTTGGCAAAATTTGTGCCGTTGTTGATGATGATGCTGTGTGGTATGCCGTATCGAATTGTGATATCGGAGATGAAAGTCACGGCAGTCGGACCGTTCAGTTTCTTGATTGGCTTCGCTTCTATCCACTTGGTGAACTTGTCCATTGCGACAAGTAAGCGAGTTAAGCCACCTCGTGCCGTCTTGAATGGTCCCACCATGTCTAGACCCCAAACTGCAAAAGGCCAGGCAATGGGGATGGTCTTGAGTGCAGAAGCCGGCTGGTGCGGCTTGGAGCTGAACTTCTGGCACCCTTTTCATTTTTGGACCAATTCCTTGGCCTCTTCTAAGGCAGCCGGCCAGAAGAAACCGCGTCAGAAAGCTTTGGCGACGAGTGCTCCTGGAGCCGCATGGTGGCCGCACTCGCCTTGATGGATGTCTTTGAGAATTGCTTGGCCTTGCTCTGGCTCTACGCAGCGCTGGTAGACACCAGTGACGCTGCGCCTGACCAGCTCTCTATTGACTATGGTGTAGGCTGCCGCTCGGTGTTGTACTTGCCGAGCTGAGGTCTCATCAGTCGGCAGCTCTTTGCTCACCAGGAATTTGAGGATAGGCTAGGCCCATGAGGGTGCTGCTATTTCTTCGACTGCTAGAACTGCGACTTGGACGAGGGCGGCTGGGCTGGGAGGCGGCGGGTTGGAGTCAACAACCGCTTGCTGGGTTAATGAAGTCCCCAGGCCGACTGGCGCGGCTCTTGGGCCGAGTTCTGGAGTCTTCGAGCCCGCCGCCACAGTCCCGGGGCCGGGTACTGCAGTCCCTGGGCTGGCTTCGACTATGGCGCCTTTGGAGCCATCTGCCAAAATCCTCGTACCGTCTGCTGGGGCTCTGGAGTCGGATCCGACTTCTTCGGGGGGAGCCGGCACAAAGATGGAGTCTGATTCTGGTGAAGGCTTGACAGACGGCTTGAGGAGGCGTTAAAGGGTGACGCTGGATGATATTGCTTGGCGGGTAGAGCCGATTCATGCCAAGGCGTCTTCTTGGTCATTGTCGTTTCTTGGCACATGGAGGAACTCGCACCCCTCGAAATACCCACTGAGTTGCTGCACGAGGAAACGATAACTCGCCATGTTTGCATCTTTGGCATCCTAGTCGCCAGATGACTGTTGGACCACTAAGTCCGAGTCGCCATAACACAGGATCCGGCGAATGCCAAGTTCTTTGGCAAGCCGGAGCCCGTGAATGAGCGCCTCGTACTCGGCGACATTGTTGGAGGCGGCAAAATGGATTTGCAGTGCGTATTTGAGCTTGTCGCCTTTAGGGGAAGTGAGTACGACGCCGACTCCCAAGCCGGTGCGCATCTTGGAGCCGTCAAAATGCATCCACCAATGGGTGGAGTCGGGCGCTGGAGGTAGTTACTGGGTCTCAGCCCAGTCGACGAGATAGTCGGCCAGTGCTTGTGACTTGATGGCGGTGCGGGGAAGGTAGTGGATGGTGTAGGGAGCCAGCTCTATGGTCCACTTGGCCACCCGGCCAGAAGCATCTCAGATTCCGATGATCTCGACAAGTGGGGCCATGCAGACCACAGTGATTGGATGCTCTTGAAAGTAAGGCTTCAATTTCTTGGCGTTAAAGTGTATGCCATAGCACATCTTCTGGTAGTGGGGGTAGTTCTGCTTGGAGGCTGACAGCACTTCGCTCAGGTAATATACCGGTCTCTGGACAGGTAGTGGCTTGCCTTCTTCCTTGCGTTCCACTACAATGACCGTGCTGACTACCCGGCTGGTGGCGGCGATGTACAGGAGCATAGGTTCCTTAGGAGTCGGAGCCGCCAGAACGGGTGGAGTAGTCAGCATCTTCTTCAGCTAGAGAAAAGCTTCGTCCGCCTTGTGGTTCCACTTGAAAAAAGTGGTCTTCTTCATGACTTGGTATAAGGGGAGAGCTTTCTCGCCCAGCCGACTGATGAATCGGCTGATGGACGCCAAGCAGCCGGTGAACTTTTGCACGTCCAGCAGTCGGCTGGGTACCTCCATCCTCTCAATGGCCTTGATCTTTATAGGGTTGCATTCTATGCCTCGTTCAGGGACCAGGAAGCCAAGGAGTTGGTCGGCTGGTACTCCGAAGACGTACTTCTCGGGGTTCAGCTTGATCTGGAATCGGCGCAAGTTCTCAAAGGTCTCCTTGAGGTCTTCCAGCAGTGTTCCACGCTTTTCCGTCTTCACCACCACATCATCCACGTAGACGTGGGCGTTCCTGCCGAGCTGCTTGAGGAGGCACTTCTGCATGCAACGTTGGAAGGTGGCGCCGTCATTCCTCAAGCCGAACGTCATGGTGAGGTAGCAGAAGGCTCCAAACGGCGTGATGAAGGCAGTCTTCAGTCTGTTAGCTGGGTTCAGCTTGATCTGGTGATATCCTGAATATGCATCCAAAAAGCTCAACAGCTCGCATCCAGCGGTGGAGTCTATCACCTGATCAATTCTTGGCAGAGCAAATGGGTCCTTGGGGCAGGCCTTGTTGAGGCTCGTGTAGTCAATAAACATTCGCCACTGCTTGTTTTTCTTCAGTACCAGGACCGGGTTGGCTAGCCACTCTGGAAAGAATACTTCCATAATGAAGCCGGCTACTAGGAGTCGGGCTATCTCTTCTCCGACGACTCTTCTCTTCTCTTCTGATAGGTGGCGCAGGGGCTGCCTGACCGGCTTTGCATCAGATCGGACATGTAACTTGTGCTCGGTGAATTCTGTCGGTACACCTGGCATGTCTTTGGGGACCATGCGAAGATGTCCCGATTCTCATGGAGGAAATCGACGAGCTCGCCTTCCTATTTGCTGTCGAGGTTTGTGCCTACGACAGCGTACCTCTCCGGGTGCTTCGGATCCAAGGGTATCTTCTTTGTCTCCTTGGCCGGCTTGAACGAACCCTCAGCCTCCGACTCCTTTGGGTTGGGCGACACCTCTGGCTGCTTGCCGGCCATCGCCACAACCCGTTCCAGGAGCCGCTTCTCGGCTGCGATCACCAGGGACTCGGCTAGCCGACTGCTCTCAGTCACACAGACAGACGACTTCTAGTAGTCGCCGGCTACGGTCAAAATTCCCCTAGAACTGGGCATCTTCATTTTGAGGTAGGCGTTGTGGGGGACCGCCATGAACTTGGCTAGGGCGGGTCGGCCAAGTAGTGCATGGTATGGGCTCTCGAGGTCCACCACCTCAAACAAAACTGACTCTCGGCGGAAGTGCTCCTTGTCTCCAAAGAGGACGTCCATCAGGATCTTGCCGATTGTTGAGCAGGAAAGCCCAGGAACAATGCCGTGGAACACAGTCCGGCTGTTCTGAAGCTATCTTTGCTTGACTGCTAATTTCTCCATGGTGTCCTTGTACATGATGTTAATGCTGCTGCCTCCGTCTATTAGAACTCGCGAGAAACGAGCAGCTCGTCTATCCATGACAAAGGTGGCATCCAAGACCAAGGCATAAGAGCCCGGACTCGGCATCACCTCTGGGTGATCAGCCCTGCTCTAGCTAATAGGCTTTTCGGACCAGTGCATGAACTCTGGCGTCTCTGATGCTACTGCATTCACCTCTTGTTGCTGCAGCCGCCTGCTGCGTCGATCATCAGCCATACTGGTAAACACCATGTAGGCTCCATGCTCTTCGGGGTATTCGTCTTGTACTGCGCCGACTGGCCTGACAGCCGGCTGCTGGGGTGGAGGCAGCGGCGGCTGCCCAGCAGGCGGGGGAGGTAGGAGGCCGTCTCCCTTGGTGATCCTGGTGAGCCAGTGGCACTTCCGGGTGGTGTGATTCGACGACTTCGCGCCGCTATGGAACTTGCAAGGTCCATCCAGAGTCTGCTCGTAGGAGAAGGCCGGCAACCAGTTGGGCTTGCCGCCTTTCTGTCGCTTGGGCGGAGGCTGCCCATCCGGCTGCTGGGCTTCAACTGTCGCGACCTGTCGGCTGCTGGAAGCCGGCTGCGGGGCCTTGCGCTTGTGGTCGCTCTGCTGTTGCCGCCGACTGGCATCTCCCACCGGGGTTCTTGGAGCTTGAGGAGGGTGCCTTCTCTACACCTGGCGGTGAAGTACTCGATAGCCTTTACCTCGTGCACGCCCTCGCAGGAGTTTCGAAGCTCGGCCCAACGCGTGAGGTAGTCGCGAGTCGACTCGTCGGGACCTTGCATGCACAAGGAGAGCTGACGAGGCTTGGGAGGACGCTTGTATGTGCTGGTGAAGTTGCGGATGAAGGCTTCGGTGAAGTCGACCCAGCTGTTGATGCTGCGGGGCTTCAGGCTGTTCAGCCATGTCCGGGCCGTGCCCTGGAGCATGAGCGGAACGTATTTTACGGCGACACGCTTGTTGCCATTCGCTATGCTGACAGCCGTGGAGTAGTCGACTAGCTAGTCTTCCGGCTTCACGGAGCCGGTGTACTTGGGCGTGTCTCGTGGGAGCGTGAACCCTTTGGGAAAGGGCTCGTCTCAAATGCGGGGCCCGAAACAAGGCGGACCCAACTCGTCTTCTTCTTCCAGCGCCAGGGATCGGTGAAGCCGGTCGATCCGGTGGCGGGCGTCGTTTTCCCCGACTCCCTCTCGGTGGCCATGGCGGTCGCCAAGAGTCGGATGATCAACAGGCGGCGGGGAGACTCGCCTTTCCTTGCGAGGAGGAGGAGGCGAACAGTCGTCCCGTTGTTCCACTGCTCTCGGGCGGCCGTCTCGGTCGCGCTCTATGGTAATGTGAGTCCGACTGTGGCTGACAGTCGGATCCTTGTCCTTTCTTCCTCGGGCGCCGCCAGTCGGCGTCCGAGACATCGCGCATTGGTCTCGGCGAAGGTCGTCGTTTTGCCGCTGCAGCGCCTCTGTGCGGCAGCCGGCCTCGTTCTGCGCGGCAGCCGCGTTGAGGAGCCGCTGGACTCGCTCCATCATCAGGCGGCACTCTTCGCCCTTGAAGTTGTCCAGCTCGTCCGCCGCCGCCTGGGCGGCTCAAATGTTCTCCACAAGGGTAGCGTACACAGGGCGGCTTGCCCCGAACAGGTTGGCGATGGCTACGTCACGCTGCTGGACCGTGCCGAGGCGGCTGGGCCCAGCTGGGGCTGGCGAGCCGCCAACAGCGCGATCCATCTCCCGCTGGTAGGCTTCTGACAAGCGTCTCATGCTAGCCAGCTTCTTCGCGCCTTCGACAAGCTGAAGGCGGCGCGCCTCCAACGTCTCCGCGTCAGCGTCTTCCGGAATGGGCGTAGTCAGGTCTTGTAGCGCCGCGCCAAGCGGATCATGCGCTCCTCCGCCAGGGAGCTCGTCATGACTGATGACGAGCACCTCGGTGATGGTGCTTCCGTCGCTCTCCGTGCGAGGGAGAGGTTCGTCGTAGACCACCACATTATTGGGGAATGCGTCGAGCGACGCGGTGTCGGAGTCGACCAGCATCGGGTCGGTGGAGCCTACAGACTCCAAGTCCACAGCAGGCTCGCTGGAGACCCGGAGTTGATCGAGGAGGCCCGCGAGGAGGCTCTCGGAGTCGCCCATGCCTGCGTCGGATGCAGGTTCGTCGGAGATGCAAACCTCGCCGACAAGTTCGGCGAGGCGGCTAGCTGTGCAGGCGATCTCAACGCCGTGCAGCGCGTCGGTGCAAACTCCGTCTGGCGTGCCTGGCTGGCTGCGCTCGCCAGGGAGGAAAAGGGTTCCCGTCCAGAACAGGTCTCCAGACGACGGTGCACCAGGCTCCACGGTGGGCGCCAAATGTCGGGGGTTGGGTGCGACATATGCCAAAGGATGGCTTATCATGGTGGGGGCGAGTAGAACATCAACGGTGCCTGGAAACGGGATGAGGCGAAGACATGCATGCCGGCGAATCTTATCCAGCTTCAGGGCTCTCCGGGGAGATAACACCCCAACTGCTGCTCTGCGGGGTCTCCGCATGATCACTACGGCAAAGTGTTTACACGATTGCTCCTTGAGCTGTTTTCTGGAGGTAGGAGAGGGCAAGGCTAGCTCTCTCCCTCCTATATGATCTGGTCTAGAGCTAATGGATTCCCACCCTTTGCATGGGTGCCCTGGGGGGTTTATATAGGCCTACCCCCCAGGGGTACAATGGTAATCCGGCCGGGCACGGGCCCAGCCGTCAGTGCCTCCGGCCTCCGTCTTCTCCACCGACTGCTGGGGCCCGCCGACTGGTGGGCCCCGCCGACTGGCCAGGTACAGAGCCGACAGGCCGCGTCCGCCGCGGCTGGGTCTTGCCGGCTGCTGATTACTATAGCCGTGCTTCTAATGACGCAGGCTTCGTCATGGAGTCGTGGCAACAGCCCCGCCGCCTGGCGGGCAATCACTATTGCCACTCTCCGTCACATTTGATTAATGGCGCGTGGGCCCCAGGGGAGGAGCCAGCCGACTCTCGGGGGCCAACTCCTGACGGGTCCGACTTGTGGTGCACTTGCCGTCTCCTGGGGTCCCACTGGCTGGTGGGACCCGCCGCCCCAGGGTCGTACAGACAAGCCATCGTGGGTGCAAGATTCGGTCCTTCGGTGCTGACGTCAGGGCTGACACGACAACAGTGCCATGCCGCACGGAAATCTCCGCGAGTACGGCGTACTGTGACCATGCTTGCCTTTGGAAAGGGGTGGGAGCAGTCTTCACTGTAGCCACTCCCCTGTCCTGTCCCTCTTGATGAGGACGTGGGGTTTTGCTGGAGTCGCGGGCCGACTCCCCAAGGCCGGCTTCTTGGGAAGTCATCAGTCAGGAGTCGGTTTGTCCTGAAGTCATCCCTGTGACTCGGCCGTGAGTGGCTAGTCGGTGGCCTTGCCGCCGACTCCTCAGAAGGCGGCTTTTTGTCCTAGGGTCTTGAGGGGCGCTTGAAAGGTTCTGGGACTCGGGTTAGCCTACCCGTGGCCCATTACTCCGACACCAGTTATTTGATGTCTTTGCCATGTCATTTGCTTGCGTGTTGCATCTTGCCATGTCATCATGTGCATTGCATCATCATGTTTTCAAAACTTGCATCCGTCCGGGTCCCCCCGTTCTCTCCGCTGTTCGTTCTGAGTCCAACCACACTCGCACGCGCCCGCGGCATGTCCGAAATTTTATTTTATAAGTGGCCGGAAAATGTTCTTGGAATGGGTTGAAAGTTGGCGTGTGCTCTTATTTTAGTGTAGGTAGACTGCCTGTGAAATCTCATCGCGTTCGGAGTCCATTTGATGCCCCAATGGATAACTATAGCGACAATATAGTCGGTCAAACGTCGGACGTTTTCGGTCTCCGGAAACAGACACCGGGCCTCTCTCTCTCTTCTCTCCTCTCATCCCGAGGCCTTCTGCACACCCCACAAGCTCCAACCTACCCCTCCTCGCGTCTGGAGCCGTCGGATCGCGATCGGAGGCTCCGAAAACCCCCTAATCCCCCAAACCCTTACCGTGCCTATAAAAGGAGACCCCCCTTCCATTTCTGGACATTCCTTCCTCCCCTCCGTGTTTTCCGTGCCCCCAACCCGTAGCCGCCACCTCCACCTTCCAGCCACGGCACCCACCTCCATTTTCGTGCCCAGCCAACCTCCTCGCCGCCACTTGGCGCGCTGCCAATGGCCAACCGCCGCCAGCGCCGGCGCCCCGACCAACCGAGCGCCTCCACGTCTCCCTGCCTCCCTCCACCTCCCGCGGACCTCAGGGCCCATCTGGAGCCTGCCCCGAGCCCATCTGGGCCCAAGCTCCTCCTGAGTGTCCCTGCCTGCTAGCGCCTCGCGCCGCCGCATGCTTGCCTCCGCTACGCCGCCGCCTACCTCTGCCTGCGCCAGCAACGCCGCCCGCCGGCAACCTTCCTCACCGGAGTTCTCCGGGTCTGACCACATTGCCGCCCTACTCTCTTTAGCTATCTGTCTCGCTCTCTCTCATGGCCTCTCCCTCTTCTGACCTTGCAGGATCCGCCATGGCGTCCGAGCTCGCCGTCCTCGGACCTCCACCACCGCCGCCGGAGACGGACGGATCAGACGGATCCCGTCCGGATCTGCACCTCCAGGGCTGCCTCCGCTCCTCCCTGTCATCGTTCGCCATGCAAGCCACGCCGCCGGCCCCTCTGCTCGTGCGGGAGCGAGAGGAGGACGACGCCCATGCCGCCCATCGTCATGGTGGGCCCGCTCGGCCTCCAAGGCCCAGCCACGCAACCGCCGACCTGTTGGCCCATGGTGAGCTGCCCCCTCCCAGCGCCTGTTCTTGTTAGGCCCACGACTGGTTTCGGCCCACATATGTTTTTTTACAGAACTGCGATTTTCCTAATTATCCAGAGACGCCAGTTTTGCAGAAAAGTCCCCCTAGATCATGCATTTAATAACTCACAAATGGTGCATCGGATTAAAATGTTTTATATATGAAAAATGACTAGAATTTCATCTAGTTTCATAATATACAACTTTCATGCATGTTTAAAATGTTTCAACTGCTGTTTGCATTAATTTGCTTAAATAACATGCAAAAATGATTTATTTCAGAACTTAATAACCATAGCTCCATTTTAAATAAACTTGATATGTAAATGGGGAAGAAAAATGCCTAGTTTAACATGGTGCACTCATCTAGCATGTTTAACAACTCGAAAATTATGTTTAGGGCAGAAAAGTACCAAATCTAATATATGCTCATGAGGATTTTCCAAAATCGTTGTTTGATGTTTCCGGCCTCTTTTAAACTTGCCTACATAGGCAGTTTTCATTTTCTCCACCCCATGCCATGTTTAAGAACATTTAATATTGATGGGTACCTAAACGAGAGAGAACTAAATAAGTCACATGGTGTTTCGTCAATATGCAACAGAGTTGCATATTGAGCTCCACTTAATTTGTAGTTTTGTTTGTGCACTTTGCCATGCCATGCCTCATTAATCCGGACATGCATCATACTTGGTTGTGCATCATGGCATGATTATGTGATGGTTGTTTACTATGTTGTTTGCTTGTTTCTGGTGTTGCTTCTTCGGGTTAGTTCCGATAACGTCGCGTTTGTGAGGATCCGTTCGACTTCGTCCGTTTGTCTTCTTCATGGACTCGTTCTTCTTCGTTGCGGGATCTCAGGCAAGATGACCAAACCCTCGAAATCACTTCTATCTTTGCTTGCTAGTTGTTTGCTCTATTGCCATGCCGCGATACCTACCACTTGCTTTATCATGCCTCCCATATTGCCATGTCAAGCCTCTAACCCACCTTTCCTAGTAAATCGTTGTTTGGCTATGTTACCGCTTTGCTCAGCCCCTTTTATAGCGTTGCTAGTTGCAGGTGAAGATGAAGTTTGTTTCATGTTGGAACATGGATATTGTTGGGATATCATTATTATATCTTATTTACTTTAATGCATGTATACACTTGGTAAAGGGTGGAAGGCTCGGCCATATGCCTGGTGTTTTGTTCCACTCTTGCCGCCCTAGTTTCCATCATACCGGTGTTATGTTCCTTGATTTTGCGTTCCTTACATGGTTGGGTGTTATGGGGACCCCTTGATAGTTCGCTTTGAATAAAACTCCTCCAGCAAGGCCCAACCTTGGTTTTACCATTTGCCTCACCACCACCTACCTTTTCCCTTGGGAGTCACACTCCCGAGGGTCATCTTTATTTTTAACCCCCCCGGGAGAGTGCTTGTCTAAGTGTTGGTCCGAACCGAGCAACCTGCGGGGCCACCTCGGGGCAACTTGATGGTTGGTTTTACTCGTAGCTTGACCTATCCGGTGTATCCTGAGAACGAGATACGTGCGACTCCTATCGGGATGTCGACACATCGGGCGGCTTTGCTTGTCATGTTTTACCATTATCGAAATGTCTTGTAACCGGGATTCTGAGTCTGATCGGGTCTTCCTGGGAGAAGGAATACCCTTCATTAACCATGAGAGCTTGTGATGGGCTGAGTTGGGACACCCCTGAAGGTTTGAACTTTCGAAAGCCGTGCCCGCGGTTATGGGCAGATGAGAATTTGTTAATATCAGGTTGTAGAAAACTTGACACTTAACTTAATTAAAATGAATCAACCGCGTGTGTAGCCGTGATGGTCTCTTTTCGGCGGAGTCCGGGAAGAGAACACAGCTCTTGTGTTATGCTTGAACGTAAGTAGTTTCAGGACCACTTCTTGATCACTTCTAGCTTCTCGACCATTGCGTTGCTTCTCTTCTCGCTCTTAATTGCGTATGTTAGCCACCATATATGCTTAGTGCTTGCTGCAGCTCCACCTCACTACCCTTTCCTACCCATAAGCTTAAATAGTCTTGATCTCGCGGGTGTGAGATTGCTGAGTCCTCATGGCTCACAGATACTTTCAAACAGTTGCAGGTGCTGATGATGCCAGTACAGGTGACACAAACCGAGCTCAAGTGGGAGCTCGATGAAGATCTTGTTCATTGTGTTGTTTTGTTTCTTATTGATAAGTAGTGGAGCCCACTTGGGACGATCGGGGATCTAGCATTTGGGGTTGTCTTCCTTTTATTTTTGTTCCTTAGTCGGACCTTGATTGTATTCTGGATGATGTATTGTTTAACTTGTATTTGTATGAAGTGGCGATTGTAAGCCAACTCTTTATCCCTTTCTTATTCAGTACATGGGATGTGTGAAGATTACCCCTCTTGCGACAAGCCTACCATGCGGCTATGCCTCTAAGTCATGCCCCGACACGTGGGAGATATAGCCGCATTGTGGGTGTGACAAGTTGGTAATCAGAGCCATCCCCGACTTAGGAGCCCCCCTGCTTGATCGAATCGCTGATGTTGTTGAGTCTAGAACAAAATGTTTTGAGTCTTAGGATTATATATATCGGAGAGTAGGATTCTTTTACTCCTCAATCCCTTCGTCGTTCTGGTGAGGCCTGCTGACGTAGAAGTTTTGACACTTCTCTCCTAAAATTTCACGATTTTTTTAGGATCACGCGGGTATCTTGGAATCGTTCCGATAGTCTTGTGACGAGAACATTGTTCTTGGTGCCTCCTGACATTTAGGGGTTGTGGCAGTGTCCCAGGGAGTTGAGCTCCGAGGTGTTGTCGTCACAATTTTATCGTTGCAGTTCTGGAATACCTGAGTTTCGTCGACATCGAAAATCTCTTTTATGCAGTTGTTGGTGAGGTAACCTTGACGCCACCCAGTACTGGGGCAGGAGTTCGGGAGTATTGCCATAACTCGTATAATGGATGCTTTTCGAAGGTTGAGGTAAACGATTTCCGAAGGTTTCTTGGTTATGTGTTGAAGGATGGATACAGCTGGATGTAGGATTTGTAAGTTTTGGGTGAGATATTATGCTTCCCCTGTATCCCCAACACCTGATTGCATAACCAGAAAGTTTCGGGAGTTTATAAGTGGGAAATCAAGTATCATGTAGGAATTCTTTCCAACAGACATATGATATGATATGGGGTCTATCATATGTTTGTTTCTGGCTTATTCTGCAAGCCAATCCTTTGTTTTGTTTTGGTTTGTGGTATTCGAGTTGCTTCAATGGCAAGTGTTGATTCCATACCTTCCCTAAGTGGTGTTCTCACACTTCTATCTGAATATTAATCCTTCTTGATCATCGAGATGGTCATGCCAATTCTTTTCCAACCATAGTGTTTCTCTTCAAGTGGATCCGATCATTTCAACATTTGCAAGATCCAATCTCAGTTTTCTCAATGTTATTTGTTTCATCCGTCCCAAGTTGCCTTTGTTTTCCCGTCCTCCCACCCTTTTTCTTCAAGGACTCATATTTCTCAATCAAGTATCCATCTTATGGATGTGAAGTCTCTTCTTTCTTTTCTTTCAATGTTCTCATCCGGAGATTCTCCGGAAGATGCTAAAGGAAGCTTCAAGTTTATCATTCTTTGTTCTCTTATCTTCTTCGGTGAATTCAATTCAAGCTTTCGGTGTTGATCATATTCTTTTCCTTATTTCAAATGTTTTCTCATGCCAGTGCACTTCTTAATCATCCACCTCTTATTATTCATGTTTATCTGGAGTGCTGAAGATATCTCAGAAGATTCAAGTTTTCATTCTCAATTCCTTCAAGTTCTTTTGAGGATGTTATCTCATTCAAGCCATTTAAATCAACCAATGCAATATCCCTTTTAAATAATCGTTCGAAGGTGTTTCTTTTCAGTGGGCCCTAACCCACAGGTCTTTTCCCAGGATCTTACCCGACTCTTCTAATTTTCCCGGAGCTATTCTAAAATTCATTTCAAAGTTTGACGTAAGAATGAATAGTCATCAGTCAAATGTCTTCTCCAAGATCTTTCAAATTCATTTCATTGTTGATTCAACCTTTATATTCTTCTTTATTCCGGAGTGATCAACAATTCATGGTGTTGTTTCTCGTCGTCATTCTCAGATTTTGAAGACCGAAGAAGAGTTCCTCTTAATTCCTTATCCGTTCTTCCAAAGATTCATGGTTCTACCGTTATGCCATCCTCTCATAATTGTTTTCGATTGTGAGAATTCTTTTCACCCATTCGGGGAAATTTAGGAGTCTTTTCAGTTTGATTTTCCGGAGCCCATCATCTTAGAATTATTTTTTTCAGCTTTCGGCTCTCATTCTCCAAATCTTACCGGTGCATCATTCAAATATTCTCTAATCAGCTTGTGATCTATTCGTTCTCATGTATCTAAATTATCTCAAGTATCTTCTTTCGTTTTCCAATTCTTCCTGGTGAATTGTGTCTTTGCTACTTTCTTTTTCAATTCTTACGGTGGTTCATTCAAGAGTTCTCTTCATTCGTTATCATATCAATTCATTCATTCTTTCCAAGCCTACCGGTGGATCCATCAAGACCTTCCCAAGTTTACATTGTTGGGGAACGTAGCAGAAATTCAAAATTTTCCTACGTATCACCAAGATCTATCTATGGAGAAACCAGCAACGAGGGGAAGGAGAGTGCTTCTACATACCCTTAGATCGCTAAGCGGAAGCGTTCAAGTGAACGGGGTTGATGGAGTCGTACTCGTCGTGATCCAAATCACCGATGATCCTAGCACCGAACGGACGGCACCTCCGCGTTCAACACACGTACGGAGCAGCGACGTCTCCTCCTTATTGATCCAGCAACGGGAGAGGAGAGGTTGATGGAGATCCAGCAGCACGACGGCGTGGTGGTGGAAGTAGCGGGATTCCAACAGGGCTTCGCCAAGCGCTGCGGGAGGAGGGAGGTGTGTCATGGGAGGAAGAGGGAGGCGCCAGGGCTTAGGTATGGTTGCCCTCCCTTCCCCCCACTATATATAGGGCCAAGGGAGAGGGGGAGGGCGCAGCCTTGCCCCTTCCTCCAAGGAAGGGTGCGGCCAAGGGGGGGAGGAGTCCATCCTCCCCAAGGCACCTCGGAGGTGCCTTCCTCCTTTAGGACTCTCCCCTTTCCCCTCTTCTCTTGGCGCATGGGCCTCTTGGGGCTAGTGCCCTTGGCCCATATAGGCCAAGGCGCACCCCCTACAGCCCATGTGGCCCCCGGGGCAGGTGGCCCCACCCGGTGGACCCCCGGGACCCTTCCGGTGGTCCCGGTACAATACCGGTGACCCCGAAACTTGTCCCGATGGCCGAAATAGCACTTCCTATATATAATTATTTACCTCCGGACCATTCCGGAACTCCTCGTGACGTCCGGGATCTCATCCGGGACTCCGAACAACTTTCGGGTTACCGCATACTAATATCTCTATAACCCTAGCGTCACCGAACCTTAAGTGTGTAGACCCTACGGGTTCGGGAGACATGCAGACATGACCGAGATGACTCTCCGGTCAATAACCAACAGCGGGATCTGTATACCCATGTTGGCTCCCACATGTTCCACGATGATCTCATCGGATGAACCACGATGTCAAGGACTTAATCAATCCCGTATACAATTCCCTTTGTCTAGCGGTACGATACTTGCCCGAGATTCGATCGTCGGTATCCTGATACCTTGTTCAATCTCGTTACCGGCAAGTCTCTTTACTCATTCCGTAACACATCATCCCGTGATCAACTCCTTGGTCACATTGTGCACATTATGATGATGTCCTACCGAGTGGGCCCAGAGATACCTCTCCGTTACACGGAGTGACAAATCCCAGTCTTGATTCGTGCCAACCCAACAGACACTTTCGGAGATACCTGTAGTGTACCTTTATAGCCACCCAGTTACGTTGTGATGTTTGGCACACCCAAAGCACTCCTACGGTATCCGGGAGTTACACAATCTCATGGTCTAAGGAAATGATACTTGACATTAGAAAAGCTTTAGCATACGAACTACACGATCTTGTGCTATGCTTAGGATTGGGTCTTTGTCCATCACATCATTCTCCTAATGATGTGATCCCGTTATCAACGACATCCAATGTCCATGGTCAGGAAACCATAACCATCTGTTGATCAACGAGCTAGTCAACTAGAGGCTTACTAGGGACATGGTGTTGTCTATGTATCCACACATGTATCTGAGTTTCCTATCAATACAATTCTAGCATGGATAATAAACGATTATCATGAACAAGGAAATATAATAATAATCAATTTATTATTGCCTCTAGGGCATATTTCCAACAGTCTCCCACTTGCACTAGAGTCAATAATCTAGTTCACATCAATATGTGATTAACACTCAAGGTCACATCCCCATGTGACTAACACCCAAAGAGTTTACTAGAGTCAATAATCTAGTTCACATTTACCATGTGATTAACACTCGATGAGTTCTGGGTTTGATCATGTTATGCTTGTGAGAGAGGTTATAGTCAACGGGTCTGAACCTTTCAGATCCGTGTGTGCTTTACAAATCTCTATGTCATCTCCTAGATGCAGCTACCATGCTCCATTTGAAGCTATTCCAAATAACTGTTCTACTTGGAGCTATTCTAAATTGTTGCTCCATTATACGTAGCCGGTATATCTACTCAGAGCTATCCGAATAGGTGTTAAGCTTGCATCGACGTAACTCTTTACGTCGAACTCTTTTACCACCTCCATAATCGAGAAAATTCCTTAGTCCACTAGTTACTAAGGATAACTTTGACCGCTGTCCCGTGATCCATTCTTGGATCACTCTTGTACCCCTTGACTGACTCATGGCAAGGCACATTTTAGGTGCGGTACACAGCATAGCATACTGTAGAGCCTATGTCTTAAGCATAGGGGACGACCTTCGTCCTTTCTCTCTATTCTGCCGTGGTCGAGCTTAACTTCATACCTCACAACTCAGGCAAGAACTCCTTCTTTGACTGATCCATCTTGAACACCTTCAAGATCATGTCAAGGTATGTGCTCATTTGAAAGTACCATTAAGCGCTTCGATCTATCCTTATAGATCTTGATGCTCAATGTTCAAGTAGCTTAATCCAGGCTTTCCATTGAAAAACACTCTCCAAATAACCCTATATGCTTTCCAGAAATTCTATGTCATTTCTGATCAACAATATGTCAACAACATATATTCATCAGAAATTCTATAGTGCTCCCACTCACTTCTTTGGAAATACAAGTTTCTCATAAACTTTGTATAAACCCAAAATCTTTGATCATCTCATCAAAGCATACATTCCAACTCCGAGATGCTTAGTCTAGTCCTTAGAAGGATTGCTGGAGCTTTGCATACTTGTTAGCATCTTTTAGGATTGACAAAAACCTTCTGGTTGTATCACATATTCCTCAAGAAAATTGTCGAGGAAACAATGTTTTGACATCCTATCTGCAAGATTTCATAAATAATGCAATAACTGCTAATATAATTCCAACAGACTCTTAGCATCGCTACGAGTGAGAAAGTCTCGTCATAGTCAACTCCTTGAACTTGTCGGAAAAAATCTTAACGACAAGTCGAGCTTTCTTAATGGTGATACTTACCATCATTGTCCGTCTTCCTTTTAAAATCCATATGTACCTAACAGCCTTACGACCATCAAGTAGTTCTGTCAAAGTCTACACTTTGTTTCCATACATGGATCCTCTCTCGGATTTTATGGCCTCGAGCCATTTATCGGAATCCGGGCCCACCATCGCTTCTCCATAGCTCGTAGGTTCATTGTTGTCTAGCAACATGACTTCCAAGACAGGATTACGTACCATTCTGAAGCAGTACGCATCCTTGTCATCCCACGAGGTTTGGTAGTGACTTGATTTGAAGTTTCATGATCACCATCATAAGCTTCCACTTCAATTGGTGTAGACGCCACAGGAACAACTCCCTGTGCCCTGCCACATACTAGTTGAAGAGACGGTTCAATAACCTCATCAATTCTCCACCATCCTCCCACTCAATTCTTTCAAGAGAAACTTTTCCTCGAGAAAGGACCCGATTCTAGAAACAATCCCTTATTGCTTTCGAATCTGAGACAGGAGGTATACCCAACTGTTTTCGGTGTCCTATGAAGATGCATATATCCGCTTTGGGTTCGAGCTTATCAGCCTGAAACTTTTTCACATAAGCGTCGCAGCCCCAAACTTTAAAGAAATGACAGCTTAGGTTTCTCTAAACCATAGTTCATACCGTGTCATCTCATCGGAAATACGTGGTGCCCTATTTAAAGTGATTGTGGTTGTCTTTAATGCCTAACCCATAAACTATCGTGGTAGTTCGATAAGAGACATCATGGTATGCATCATATCCAATGGGGTGCAGTTATGATGTTCGGACACACCATCACACTATGGTGTTCCAGGCTGTATTAGTTGTGAAACAATTTCCACAATGTCTTAATTATGTGCCAAACTCGTAATTCAGATATTCATCTCTATGATCATATCATAGATATTTTATCCTCTTGTCACGACGATCTTTCAACTTCACCCTGAAATTACTTGAACCTTTCAATAATTCAGACTCGTGATTCATCAAGTAAATATACTCAAAATCTACTCAAATCATCTGTGAAGTAAGAACATAACGATATCCACTACACGCCTCAGCACTCATTGGACTGCACACATCAAAATGTATTACTTCCAACAAGTTGCTTTCTAGTTCCATTTTATTGAAAACGAGGCTTTCAGTCATCTTGCCCATGTGGTATGATTTGCATGTCTCAAGTGATTCAAAATCAAGTGAGTCCAAACGGTCCATTTGCATGGAGTTTCTTCATGCATATACACCAATAGACATGGTTTGCATGTCTCAAACTTTTCAAAAACGAGTGAGCCCAAAGATCCATCAACATGGAGCTTCTTCATGCGTTTTATACCGATATGACTTAAGTGGCAGTGCCACAAGTAGGTGGTACTATCATTACTATCTTATATCTTTTGGCGTGAACATGTGTATCACTATGATCGAGATTCAATGAACCATTCATTTTAGGTGCAAGACCATTGAAGGTATTATTCAAATAAACAGAGTAACCATTATTCTCCTTAAATGAATAACCGTATTGCAATAGACATAATCCAGTCATGTCTATGCTCAACGCAAACACCAAATAACAATTATTTAGGTTTTAATACCAATCTCGATGGTAGAGGGAGCGTACGATATTTGATCAACCTTGGAAATAGTTCCAACACATATCGTCAGCTCACCTTTAGCTAGTCTCCATTTATTCCGTAGCCTTTTGTTTCGAGTTACTAACACTTAGCAACCGAACCGGTATCTAATACCCTGGTGCTACTAGGAGTACTAGTAAAGTACACATCAACACAATGTATATCCAATATACTTCTATCGACCTTGCCAGCCTTCTCATCTACCAAGTATCTAGGGTAATTCTGCTCCAGTGGCTGTTCCCCTTATTACAGAAGCACTCAGTCTCGGGTTTGGGTTCAACCTTGGGTTTCTTCACTAGAGCAGCAGCTGAATTGCCGTTTCATGAAGTATCCCTTTGTTCCCTCGCCCTTCTTGAAACTAGTGGTTTCACCAACCATCAACAATTGATGCTCCTTCTTGATTTCTACTTTCGCGGTGTCAAACATCGCGAATATCTCAAGGATCATCATATATGTCCCTGATATATTATAGTTCATCACGAAGCTCAAGCAGCTTGGTGGTAATGACTTCAGAGAACCATCACTATTTCATCTGGAAGATCAACTCCCACTCGATTCAAGCGATTGTTGTACTCAGACAATCTGAGCACAAGCTCAACAATTGAGCTTTTCTCCCTTAGTTTGCAGGCTAAGAAAATCGTCGGAGGTCTTATACCTCTTGACGTGGGCACGAGCCTGAAATCCCAATTTCAGCCCTCAAAACATCTCATATGTTTCGCGACGTTTCAAAACGTCTTCGGTGCCTCAACCCTAAACCGTTTAACTGAACTATCACGTAGTTATCAAAACGTGTATGTCAGATGTTCGCAACATCCACAGACAACGTTCGAGGTTCAGCACACTGAGCGGTGCATTAAGGACATAAGCCTTCTAAGAAGCAATGAGGACAATCCTCAGTTCACGGACCTAGTCCGCATAATTCTACTATCAACTTTCAACTAGATTTTCTCTAGGAACATATCTAAACAGTAGAACTGAAGCGCGAGCTACGACATAATTTGCGAAGACCTTTTGACTATGTTCAGGATAATTAAGTTCATCTTATGAACTCCCACTCAGATAGACATCCCTCCAGTCATCTAAGTTATTACATGATCCGAGTCAACTAGGCCGTGTCCGATCATCACGTGAGACGGACTAGTCAACATCGGTGAACATCTTCATGTTGATCGTATCTACCATACGACTCATGCTCGACCTTTCGGTCTTCTGTGTTCCGAGGCCATGTCTGTACACATGCTAGGCTCGTCAAGTCAACCTAAGTGTTTTGCGTGTGTAAATCTGTCTTACACCCGTTGTATGTGAACGTTAGAATCTATCACACCCGATCATCACGTGGTGCTTCGAAACAACGAACTGTCGCAACGGTGCACAGGTAGGGGGAACACTTTCTTGAAATTTTAATGAGGGATCATCTTATTTACTACCGCCGTTCTAAGCAAACAAGATGCAAAAACATGATAAACATCACATGCAATCAAATAGTGACATGATATGGCCAATATCACTTTGCTCCTCTTGATCTCCATCTTTGGGGCTCCATGATCATCATCGTCACCGGCATGGCACCATGATCTCCATCATCATGATATCTATCATCGTGTCTTCATGAAGTTGTCTCGTCAACTATTACTTCTACTACTACAGCTAACGGTTAGCAATAAAGTAAAGTAATTACATGACATTTATGTTGACACGCAGGTCATAAATAAATTAAGACAACTCCTATGGCTCCTGCCGGTTGTCATACTCATCGACATGCAAATCGTGATTCCTATTACAAGAACATGATCAATCTCATACATCACATATATCATTCATCACATCCTTTTGGCCATATCACATCACATAGCATACCCTGCAAAAACAAGTTAGACGTCCTCTAATTGTTGTTTGCATGTTTTACGTGGCTGCTATGGGTTTCTAGCAAGAACGTTTCTTACCTACGCAAAAACCACAACGTGATATGCCAATTGCTATTTACCCTTCATAAGGACCCTTTTCATCGAATCCGATCCGACTAAAGTGGGAGAGAAAGACACCCGCTAGCCACCTTATGCAACTAGTGCATGTTTGTCGGTGGAACCGGTCTCACGTAAGCGTACGTGTAAGGTTGGTCCGTGCTGCTTCATCCCACGATGCCGCCGAATCAAGATAAGACTAGTAACGGCAAGATAATTGACAATATCGACGCCCACAACTACTTTGTGTTCTACTCGTGCATAGAATCTACGCAATAGACCTAGCTCATGATACCACTGTTGGGGAACGTAGCAGAAATTCAAAATTTTCCTATGTATCACCAAGATCTATCTATGGAGAAACCAACAACGAGGGGAAGGAGAGTGCATCTACATACCCTTGTAGATCGCTAAGCGGAAGCGTTCAAGTGAACGGGGTTGATGGAGTCGTACTCGTCGTGATCCAAATCACCGATGATCCTAGCACCGAACGGACGTCACCTCCGCATTCAACACACGTACGGAGCAGCGACGTTTCCTCCTTCTTGATCCAGCAAGGGGAGAGGAGAGGTTGATGGAGATCCAGTAGCACGACGGCGTGGTGGTGGAAGTAGCGGGATTCCAACAGGGCTTCGCCAAGCGCTGCGGGAGGAGGGAGGTGTGTCATGGGAGGGAGAGGGAGGCGCCAGGGCTTAGGTATGGTTGCCCTCCCTTCCCCCCACTATATATAGGGCCAAGGGAGAGGGGGAGGGCGCAGCCTTGCCCCTTCCTCCAAGGAAGGGTGCGGCCAAGGGGGGGAGGAGTCCATCCTCCCCAAGGCACCTCGGAGGTGGCTTCCTCCTTTAGGACTCTCCCCTTTCCCCTCTTCTCTTGGCGCATGGGCCTCTTGGGGCTGGTGCCCTTGGCCAATATAGGCCAAGGCGCACCCCCTACAGCCCATGTGGCCCCCGAGGCAGGTGGCCCCACCCGGTGGACCCCCGGGACCCTTCCGGTGGTCCCGGTACAATACCGGTGACCCCGAAACTTGTCCCGATAGCCGAAATAGCACTTCCTATATATAATTCTTTACCTCCGGACCATTCCGGAACTCCTCGTGACGTCCGGGATCTCATCCGGGACTCCGAACAACTTTCGGGTTACCTCATACTAATATCTCTATAACCCTAGCGTCACCGAACCTTAAGTGTGTAGACCCTACGGGTTCGGGAGACATGCAGACATGACCGAGATGACTCTCCGGTCAATAACCAACAGCAGGATCTGGATACCCATGTTGGCTCCCACATGTTCCACGATGATCTCATCGGATGAACCACGATGTCAAGGACTTAATCAATCCCGTATACAATTCCCTTTGTCTAGCGGTACGATACTTGCCCGAGATTCGATCGTCGGTATCCCGATACCTTGTTCAATCTCGTTACCGGCAAGTCTCTTTACTCGTTCCGTAACACATCATTTCGTGATCAACTCCTTGGTCACATTATGCACATTATGATGATGTCCTACCGAGTGGGCCCAGAGATACCTCTCCATTTACACGGAGTGACAAATCCCAGTCTTGATTCGTGCCAACCCAACAGACACTTTCGGAGATACCTGTAGTGTACCTTTATAGCCACCCAGTTACGTTGTGACGTTTGGCACACCCAAAGCACTCCTACGGTATCCGGGAGTTGCACAATCTCATGGTCTAAGGAAATGATACTTGACATTAGAAAAGCTTTAGCATACGAACTACACAATCTTGTGGTATGCTTAGGATTGGGTCTTTGTCCATCACATCATTCTCCTAATGATGTGATCCCATTATCAACGACATCCAATATCCATGGTCAGGAAACCGTAACCATCTATTGATCAACGAGCTAGTCAACTAGAGGCTTACTAGGGACATGGTGTTGTCTATGTATCCACACATGTATCTGAGTTTCCTATCAATACAATTCTAGCATGGATAATAAACGATTATCATGAACAAGGAAATAATAATCAATTTATTATTGCCTCTAGGGCATATTTCCAACATACGCTATATCTCTCCTTTATCATTTCCAATCAGAATGAGTAGTATGCCAAATCCGTTGGTTGTCATCAATTTAATTGATGAAGGATAAGCATAATGTAATTCTTATTCTTGTTTCATCAGAGTGATTTATTCCTTATTCCGAAGGTTCATCAAAACTCTTGATTTATTTTGTTCATCTTTCTTTTTCGGATTTCCAAGTTTTTCCGCATTATATCATCGTGAAGCTCCATCTAAATCATCGCAAGGCTTTCACCTTGTGTTTTCAACTTCTCTTTCTTTTATCATCCTTATTACCGGAGTTCTTCATGGAGGATCTACATGGTGGTTCGTCAAGGATTCTGTTCATTCTTCAATTGTTCTTCAAGATTTCTCTCGGAGTTAAGATCTGCCAAGCTATACTCAAAATTAAACATGGTGTTCAACACATGTTTTGTTTTGAGGAGATCAAGTATTCCTCTTCTTGCATTCCGAAGTGCAATTCTTTCATATCTCATCTTTTGAGGTGGTGTTATGTCACTCTTGACAATTTCTCTTTGTTTGTCGTGATTCAACAGTTATCAGGAATGAGATAATTAAATCCATCAATCTCTTCATTGGAATTAAATTGGGTTATTTTCACCTAAAGCCTTCCCTAAGGAATGTTGCTAATTGTGGTGTCTATTGATAATCCAAGTTTCCTCCTATTCTTGCGGTGAAAGAAGTTTTTCATCTCTTTGGTGCTCTTACTCAAATCAATAGCTTCCTTTAGTGGCCGTTTGTCACCTCATAATGTTGAGATGTTTCCATAAGCCCACTACAAGCTTATTCTTTTCGTTGTTGATAATCCAAAAATTCCGTTCAACATTTTCTTCATAAGCATGCTCTTTCAATTTTATTTGTGAGAGTTGTCATTCTTCTTCTTCGTTCTTTTCTTTCCAACCATCTAGTTTCATATTCATTTGTTCCGGAGGCATGGTGACGTTGCTCTCTTTGTCCTATCATCTCGTTTTGCCAAGATCATGCTCTTTCCTTTGTCTATCCATTCAACCAGAGTGTCGTGTCCTTCATTCAAGTTCTCTCATCTTATCTAGTTTTTCCTCCTTTCTCAACCAGAGTGCTGTCTGAAATCTTTCTTACCCATTGTGCCTTTCTTTCAATAATTCCAGAGGCAGTGTGTTGTTGAATTCATCAAGTATCCCCTCATCTTTTCAAGTTCTTGTTAATTCCTTCCATTTATAGTCGGAGTGCTGTCCAAATTATATCATTCTTTTCCCTTCTCTATCTTGTTTTAACCGGAGTGTTATGTCTATCATTCCTCTTCTAACCGGAGTCTCATCCAACTGCTTTCATTTTGCCAAGTTTATATTCTTTACCATCCTTTTCCAACCGGAGTGTAGTCATAATTGATCCTTATCGTTCCTTGTACATCTCGTTTCTACCGGAGTGCTTGCATGTACTTCTTGTCCATTGCAACCCTTTTTCTTATGTCTTTCAACTTACAAGGTTCTAGTAATGTTCCTTGTTCCTCTTTTCTAACGGACTGTTTTCAAGTTCGTTCATCTTCGTTGCATTCTTTCTTTCAATTTGTTAAACCTCGCAAGGTTCTTTGGTTTCACTCATTTCTCAAAGAAGCAACTTTGTTTTATCTCTTCCTCTCCCGTTTCCCTCCGGTGCCATCCTAGATATCGGGACGAGATCCTCTTGTAGTGGTGGAGTGTTGTGACGCCCCGAGACCGATGCGCCAGGTGTCTTCCAGTTATTCACTGTCTTTGCCATGTCATTTGCTTGCGTGTTTCATCTTGCCATGTCATCATGTGCATTGCATCATCATGTTTTCAAAACTTGCATCCGTCCGGGTCCCCTAGTTCTCTCCGCTGTCCGTTCTGAGTCCAACCACACTCGCACGCGCCCGTGACATGTCCGAAATTTTATTTTATAAGTGGCTGGAAAATGTTCTCGGAATGGGTTGAAAGTTGGCGTGCGGTCTTATTTTAGTGTAGGTAGACCGCTTGTCCAATTTCACCGCGTTCGGAGTCCATTTGACGGCCCAACAGATAACTATAGCGACAATATAGTCGGTCAAACGTCGGATGCTTTCGGTCTCCGGAAACAGACGCCGGGCCTCTCTCTCTCTTCTCTCCTCTCAGCCCGAGGCCTTGTGCACATCCCACAAGCTCCAACCTACCTCTCCTCGCGTCCAGAGCCGTCGGATCGCGATTGGAGGCTCCGAAAACCCCCCTAATCCCCCCCAAACCCTAACCCTGCCTATAAAAGGAGACCCCCCTTCCATTTTTGGACAATCCTTCCTACCCTCCTTGTTTTCCGCGCCCCCAACCCGCAGCCGCCACCTCCACCTTCTAGCCACCGCACCCACCTCCATTTTCGTGCCCGACCAACCTCCTCGCCACCACTTGGCGTGCTGCCAATGGCCAGCCACCGCCAGCGCGGGCGCCCCGACCAACCGGGCGCCTCCACGTCTCCCTCCCTCCCTCCACCTCCCGCGGCCCTCAGAGCCCATATGGAGCCCGCCCCGAGCCCATCCGGGCCCGAGCTCCTCCCAAGAATCCCTGCCTGCTAGCGCCTCATGCCGCCGAACGCTTGCCTCCGCTATGCCGCCGGCTGCCTCTGCCTGCGCCAGCAGCACCGCCCACCGGCAACCTTCCTCACCGGAGTCCTCTGGGTTTGACCACATCACCGCCCTACTCTCTTTCCCTATCTGTCTTGCTCTCTCTCATGGCCTCTCCTTCTTCCGACCTTGCAGGATCCGCCATGGCGTGTGAGCTCGCCGTCGCCGGACCTCCACCACCGCCGCCGGAGACGAACGGATCAGGCGGATCCCGTCCGGATCCGCACCTCCGGGGCCGCCTCCGCTGAAGGAAATATGCCCTAGAGGCAATAATAATGTTATTATTTTATTTCCTTATATCATGATAAATGTTTATTATTCATGCTAGAATTGTATTATCCGGAAACATAATACTTGTGTGAATACATAGACAAACTAAACGTCACTAGTATGCCTCTACTTGACTAGCTCGTTAATCAAAGATGGTTATGTTTCCTAACCATAGACATGTGTTGTCATTTGATTAACGGGATCACATTATTAGGAGAATGATGTGATTGACATGACCCATTCCATTAGCTTAGCACCCGATCGTTTAGTATGTTGCTATTACTTTCTTCATGACTTATACATGTTCCTATGACTATGAGATTATACAACTCCCATTTGCCAGAGGAACACTTTGTGTGCTAACCAAATGTCACAACGTAACTGGGTGATTATAAAGGAGCTCTACAGGTGTCTCCAAAGGTAAATGTTGGGTTGGCATATTTCGAGATTAGGATTTGTCACTCCGATTATCGGAGAGGTATCTCTGGGCCCTCTCAGTAATGCACATCACATAAAGCCTTGCAAGCATTGCAACTAATGAGTTAGTTGCGAGATGATGTATTACGAAACGAGTAAATAGACTTGCCGGTAACAAGATTGAACTAGGTATTGATATACCGACGATCGAATCTCGGGCAAGTAACATACCGATGACAAAGGGAACAACGTATGTTGTTATGCGGTCTGACCGATAAAGATCTTCGTAGAATATGTGGGAGCCAATATGAGCATCCAGGTTCCGCTATTGGTTATTGACCGGAGACATGTCTCAGTCATGTCTACATTGTTCTCGAACCCGTAGGGTCCGCACGCTTAAAGTGTCGGTGACGATTGTATTATGAGTTTATGAGTTTTGATGTACCGAAGTTAGTTCGGAGTCCCGGATGTGATCACGGACATAACGAGGAGTCTCAAAATGGTCGAGACATAAAGATTGATATATTGGACGGCTATATTCGGACACAAGAAGTGTTCCGGGTGATTTCAGAGAAAACCGGAGTACCGGAGGGTTACCGGAACCCCCCGGGAGAAGTAATGGGCCATATGGGCCTTAGTGGAGAGAGAGAAGGGCAGCCAGGGTGGGCCGCGCGCCTCCTCCCCCTGGTCCGAATTGGACTAGGAGAGGGAGGGCGGCGCCCCCTTTCCTTCTCCCTCCCCACTTCTTTCCCCCTCCTAGTAGGAGTCCTACTCCTACTAGGAGGAGGACTCCTCCTTGGCGTGCCTATAGGGCCGGCCGGCATCCTCCCCTTGCTCCTTTATATACCGGGGCAGGGGGTACCCCTAGACACACAAGTTGATCCACGTGATCCTTTTCTTAGCAGTGTGCGGTGCCCCCTTCCACCATAATCCTCGATAATATTGTAGCGGTGCTTAGGCGAAGCTCTGCGACGGTAGAACATCAAAATCGTCACCACGCCGTCGTGTTGACGGAACTCTTCCCCGACACTTTGCTGGATCGGAGTCCGGGGATCGTCATCGAGCTGAACGTGTGCTAAAACTCGGAGGTGCCGTAGTTTCGGTGCTTGATCGGTCGGGCCGTGAAGACGTACGACTACATCAACCGCGTTGTGCTAACGCTTCCGCTGTCGGTCTACAAGGGTATGTAGATCACACTCTCCCCTCTCGTTGCTATGCATCACCATGATCTTGCGTGTGCGTAGGAATTTTTTGAAATTACTACGTTCCCCTTCAGTGGCATCCGAGCCTAGGTTTTATGTGTTGATGTTATATGCACGAGTAGAACAGAAGTGAGTTGTGGGTGATATAAGTCATACTGCTTACCAGCATGTCATACTTTGGTTCGGCGGTATTGTTGGACGAAGCGGCCCGGACCGACATTACGCGTACGCTTACGCGAGACCAGTTCTCCCGACGTGCTTTGCACAAAGGTGGCTAGCGGGTGTCAGCTTCTCCAACTTTAGTTGAACCGAGTGTGGCTATGCCCGGTCCTTGCGAAGGTTAAAACAACACCAACTTGACAAACTATCGTTGTGGTTTTGATGCGTAGGTAAGATTGATTCTTGCTTAAGCCCGTAGCAGCCACGTAAAACTTGCAACAACAAAGTAGAGGACGTCTAACTTGTTTTTGCAGGGCATGTTGTCATGTGATATGGTCAAGACATGATGCTAAATTTTATTGTATGAGATGATCATGTTTTGTAACCAAGTTATCGGCAACTGGCAGGAGCCATATGGTTGTCGCTTTATTGTATGCAATGCAATTGCGTTGTAATGCTTTACTTTATCACTAAGCGGTAGCGATAGTTGTGGAAGCATAAGATTGGCGAGACGACAACGATGCTACGATGGTGATCAAGGTGTCGCACCGGTGATGATGGTGATCACGACGGTGCTTCGAAGATGGAGATCACAAGCACAAGATGATGATGGCCATATCATATCACTTATATTGATTGCATGTGATGTTTATCTTTTATGCATCTTATCTTGCTTTGATTGACGGTAGCATTTTAAGATGATCTCTCACTAATTATCAAGAAGTGTTCTCCCTGAGTATGCACCGTTGCGAAAGTTCTTCGTGCTGAGACACCACGTGATGATCGGGTGTGATAGGCTCTATGTTCAAATACAACGGGTGCAAAACAGTTGCACACGCAGAATACTCAGGTTATACTTGACGAGCCAAGCATATACAGATATGGCCTCGGAACACAGAGACCGAAAGGTTGAGCGTGAATCATATAGTAGATATGATCAACATAGTGATGTTCACCAATGAAACTACTCCATCTCACGTGATGATCGGACATGGTTTAGTTGATTTGGATCACGTAATCACTTAGAGGATTAGAGGGATGTCTGTCTAAGTGGGAGTTCTTTAGTAATATGATTAATTGAACCTAAATTTATCATGAACTTAGTACCTGACAGTATCTTGCTTGTTTATGTTTGATTGTAGATACATGGCCCGTGCTGTTGTTCCGTTGAATTTTAATGCGTTCCTTGAGAAAGCAAAGTTGAAAGATGATGATAGCAATTACACGGACTGGGTCCGTAACTTGGGGATTATCCTCATTGCTGCACAGAAGAATTACGTCCTAGAAGCACCGCTGGGTGCTAGGCCTGCTGCTAGAGCAACACCAGATGTTATGAACGCCTGACAGAGCAAAGCTGATGACTACTCTATAGTTCAGTGTGCCATGCTTTACGGCTTAGAATCGGGACTTCAACAACGTTTTGAACGTCATGGAGCATATGAGATGTTCCAGGAGTTGAAGTTAATATTTCAAGCAAATGCCCGGATTGAGAGATATGAAGTCTCCAATAAGTTCTATAGCTGCAAGATGGAGGAGAACAGTTCTGTCAGTGAGCATATACTCAAAATGTCTGGGGTATAATAATCACTTGATTCAATTGGGAGTTAATCTTCCAGATGATTGCATCATTGACAGAATTCTCCAGTCACTACCACCAAGCTACAAGAGCTTCGTGATGAACTATAATATGCAAGGGATGAATAAGACTATTCCCGAGCTCTTCGTAATGCTGAAAGCTGCGGAGGTAGAAATCAAGAAGGAGCATCAAGTGTTGATGGTCAACAAGACCACTAGTTTCAAGAAAAAGGGCAAAGGAAAGAAGAAGGGGAACTTCAAAAAGAACAACAAGCAAGTTGCTACTCAAGAGAAGAAACCCAAACCTGGACCTAAGCCTGAAACTGAGTGCTTCTACTGCAAGCAGACTGGTCACTGGAAGCGGAACTGCCCCAAGTATTTGGCGGATAAGAAGGATGGCAAGGTGAACAAAGGTATATGTGATATACATGTTATTGATGTGTACCTTACTAATGCTCGCAGTAGCACCTGGGTATTTGATACTGGTTCTGTTGCTAACATTTGCAACTCGAAACAGGGACTACGGATTAAGCGAAGATTGGCTAAGGACGAGGTGACGATGCGCATGGGAAATGGTTCCAAAGTCGATGTGATCGCGGTCGGCACGCTACCTCTACATCTACCTTCGGGATTAGTATTAGACCTAAATAATTGTTATTTTGTGCCAACGTTAAACATGAACATTATATCTGGATCTTGTTTGATGCGAGACAGTTATTCATTTAAATCAGAGAATAATGGTTGTTCTATTTATATGAGTAATATCTTTTATGGTCATGCACCCTTAAAGAATGGTCTATTCTTATTAAATCTCGATAGTAGTGACACACATATTCATAATGTTGAAGCCAAAAGATGCAGAGTTGATAATGATAGTGCAACTTATTTGTGGCACTGTCGTTTGGGTCATATCGGTGTAAAGCGCATGAAGAAACTCCATACTGATGGACTTTTGGAACCACTTGATTATGAATCACTTGGTACTTGCGAACCGTGCCTTATGGGTAAGATGACAAAAACACCGTTCTCTGGTACTATGGAGAGAGCAACAGATTTGTTGGAAATCATACATATAGATGTATGTGGTCCGATGAATGTTGAGGCTCGTGGCGGATATCGTTATTTTCTCACCTTCACAGATGACTTAAGCAGATATGGGTATATCTACTTAATGAAACATAAGTCTGAAACATTTGAAAAGTTCAAAGAATTTCAGAGTGAAGTTGAAAATCATTGTAACAAGAAAATAAAATTCCTACAATCTGATCATGGAGGAGAATATTTGAGTTACGAGTTTGGTGTACATTTGAAACAATTCGGAATAGTTTCGCAACTCACGCCACCCGGAACACCATAACGTAATGGTGTGTCCGAATGTCGTAATCGTACTTTACTAGATATGGTGCAATCTATGATGTCTCTTACTGATTTACCGCTATCGTTTTGGGGATATGCTCTAGAGACAGCCGCATTCATGTTAAATAGGGCACCATCAAAATCCGTTGAGACGACGCATTATGAACTGTGGTTTGTCAAGAAACCAAGGTTGTCGTTTCTGAAAGTTTGGGGCTGCGATGCTTATGTGAAAAAGCTTCAACCTGATAAGCTCGAACCCAAATCGGAGAAATGTGTCTTCATAGGATATCCAAAGGAAACTATTGGATACACCTTCTATCACAGATCCGAAGGCAAGACTTTTGTTGCCAAATTCGGAAACTTTCTAGAGAAGGAGTTTCTCTCGAAAGAAGTGAGTGGGAGGAAAGTAGAACTTGATGAGGTAACTGTACCTGCTCCCTTATTGGAAAGTAGTACATCACAGAAACCAGTTTTAGTGACACCTACAGCAATTAGTGAGGAAGCTAATGATGATGATCATGAAACTTTAGAACAAGATACTACTGAACCTCGTAGGTCAACCAGAGTAAGATCCGCACCAGAGTGGTACGGTAATCCTGTTCTAGAAGTCATGCTACTAGATCATGATGAACCTACGAACTATGAAGAAGCGATGGTGAGCCCAGATTCTGCAAAATGGCTTGAAGCCATGAAATCTGAGATGGGATCCATGTATGAGAACAAAGTATGGACTTTGGTTGACTTGCCCAATGATCGGCAAGCAATTGAGAATAAATGGATCTTCAAGAAGAAGACTGACGCTGACGATAATATTACTGTCTACAAAGCTCGACTTGTTGCAAAAGGTTTTCGACAAGTTCAAGGGATTGACTACGATGAGACCTTCTCACCCGTAGCGATGCTTAAGTCTGTCCGAATCATGTTAGCAATTGCCGCATTTTATAATTATGAAATTTGGCAAATGGATGTCAAAACTGCATTCCTGAATGGATTTCTGGAAGAAGAGTTGTATATGATGCAACCAGAAGGTTTTGTCGAACCAAAGGGAGCTAACAAAGTATGCAAGCTCCAGCGATCCATCTATGGGTTGGTGCAAGCTTCTCGGAGTTGGAATACACGCTTTGATAGGGTGATCAAAGCATTTGGTTTTGTACAGACTTTTGGAGAAGCCTGTATTTACAAGAAAGTGAGTGGGAGCTCTGTAGCATTTCTGATATTATATGTAGATGACATATTACTAATCGGAAATGATATAGAATTTCTGGATAGCATAAAGGGATACTTGAATAAGAGTTTTTCAATGAAAGACCTCGGTGAAGCTGCTTACATATTGGGCATTAAGATCTATAGAGACAGATCAAGACGCTTAATTGGACTTTCACAAAGCACATACCTTGACAAAATTTTGAAGAAGTTCAAAATGGATCAAGCAAAGAAAGGATTCTTGCCTGTGTTACAAGGTGTGAAATTGAGTAAGACTCAATGCCCGACCAATGTAGAAGATAGAGAGAAAATGAAAGATGTTCCCTATGCTTCAGCCATAGGCTCTATCATGTATGCAATGCTGTGTACCAGACCTGATGTGTGTCTTGCTATAAGTCTAGCAGGGAGGTACCAAAGTAATCCAGGAGTGGATCACTGGACAGCGGTCAAGAACATCCTGAAATACCTGAAAAGGACTAAGGATATGTTTCTCATATATGGAGGTGACAAAGAGCTCATCGTAAATGGTTACGTTGATGCAAGCTTTGACACTGATCTGGACGATTCTAAACCACAAACCGGATACGTATTTACATTAAACGGTGGAGCTGTCAGTTGGTGCAGTTCTAAACAAAGTGTTGTGGCGGGATCTACATGTGAAGCGGAGTACATAGCTGCTTCGGAAGCAACAAACGAAGGAGTCTGGATGAAGGAGTTCATATCCGATCTAGGTGTCATACCTAGTGCATCAGGTCTAATGAAAATCTTTTGTGACAATACTGGTACAATTGCCTTGGCAAAGGAATCCATATTTCACAAGAGAACCAAGCACATCAAGAGACGCTTCAATTCCATCCGGGATCTAGTCCAGGTGGGAGACATAGAGATTTGCAAGATACATACGGATCTGAATGTTGCAGACCCGTTGACTAAGCCTCTTCCACGAGCAAAACATGATCAACACCAAAACTCCATGGGTGTTAGAATCATTACTGTGTAATCTAGATTATTGACTCTAGTGCAAGTGGGAGACTGAAGGAAATATGCCCTAGAGGCAATAGTAATGTTATTATTTTATTTCCTTATATCATGATAAATGTTTATTATTCATGCTAGAATTGTATTATCCGGATACATAATACTTGTGTGAATACATAGACAAACTAAACGTCACTAGTATGCCTCTACTTGACTAGCTCGTTAATCAAACATGGTTATGTTTCCTAACCATAGACATGTGTTGTCATTTGATTAACGGGATCACATTATTAGGAGAATGATGTGATTGACATGACCCATTCCATTATCTTAGCACCCGATCGTTTAGTATGTTGCTATTACTTTCTTCATGACTTATACATGTTCCTATGACTATGAGATTATACAACTCCCATTTGCCAAAGGAACACTTTGTGTGCTAACCAAATGTCACAACGTAACTGGGTGATTATAAAGGAGCTCTACAGTTGTCTCCAAAGGTAAATGTTGGGTTGGCATATTGCGAGATTAGGATTTGTCACTCCGATTATCGGAGAGGTATCTTTGGGCCCTCTCAGTAATGCACATCACATAAAGCCTTGCAAGCATTGCAACTAATGAGTTAGTTGCGAGATGATGTATTACGAAACGAGTAAATAGACTTGCCGGTAACAAGATTGAACTAGGTATTGATATACCGACGATCGAATCTCGGGCAAGTAACATACCGATGACAAAGGGAACAACGTATGTTGTTATGCGGTCTGACCGATAAAGATCTTCGTAGAATATGTGGGAGCCAATATGAGCATCCAGGTTCCGCTATTGGTTATTGACCGGAGACATGTCTCAGTCATGTCTACATAGTTCTCGAACCCGTAGGGTCCGCACGCTTAAAGTTTCGGTGACGATTGTATTATGAGTTTATGAGTTTTGATGTACCGAAGTTAGTTCGGAGTCCCGGATGTGATCACGGACATAACGAGGAGTCTCAAAATGGTCGAGACATAAAGATTGATATATTGGATGACTATATTCGGACACTAGAAGTGTTCCGGGTGATTTCGGAGAAAACCGGAGTACCGGAACTCCCCCGGGAGAAGTAATGGGCCATATGGGCCTTAGTGGAGAGAGAGAAGGGCAGCAAGGGTGGGCCGCACGCCTCCTCCCCCCTGGTCCGAATTGGACTAGGAGAGGGGGGCCGCGCCCCCATTTCCTTCTCCCTCCCAACTTCCTTCCCCCTCCTAGTAGGAGTCCTACTCCTACTAGGAGGAGGACTCCTCCTTGGCGCGCCTATAGGGCCGGCCGGCCTCCTCCCCTTGCTCCTTTATATATGGGGGCAGGGGGCACCCCAAGACACACAAGTTGATCCACGTGATCGTTTTCTTAGCCGTGTGCGGTGCCCCTTCCACCATAATCCTCGATAATATTGTAGCGGTGCTTAGGCGAAGCCCTGCGACGGTAGAACATCAAAATCGTCACCACGCCGTCGTGCTGACGGAACTCTTCCTCGACACTTTGCTGGATCGGAGTCCGAGGATCGTCATCGAGCTGAACGTGTGCTAAAACTCGGAGGTGCCATAGTTTCGGTGCTTGATCGGTCGGGCCGTGAAGACGTACGACTACATCAACCGCGTTGTGCTAACACTTCCGCTATAGGTCTACAAGGGTATGTAGATCACACTCTACCCTCTCGTTGCTATGCATCACCATGATCTTGCGTGTGCGTAGGAATTTTTTTGAAATTACTATGTTCCCCTTCATCCGCTCCTCCCTGCCGTCGTTCGCCGTGCAAGCCACGCCGCCGGCCCCTCTGCTCGTGCGGGAGCGAGAGGAGGACGACGCCCATGCCGCCCATCGCCCTGGTGGGCCCTCTCGGCCTCCAAGGCCCAGCCGCGCAACCGCCGGCCTCTTGGCCCATGGTGAGCTACCCCCCTCCCGCCGGCCTCTTGGTTCCTGTTAGGCCCGCGACTGGTTTCAGCCCACATATGTTTTTTTACAGATCTGCGATTTTCCTAATTATCCAGAGACGCCAGTTTTGCAGAAAAGTCCCCCTAGATCATGCATTTAATAACTCACAAATGGTGCATCAGATTAAAATGTTTTATATATGAAAAATGACTAGAATTTCATCTAGTTTCATAATATCCAAATTTCATGCATGTTTAAAATATTTACACTACTGTTTGCATTAATTTGCTTAAATAACATGCTAAAATGATTTATTTAATAACTTAATAACCGTAGCTCCATTTTAAATAAACTTGATATGTAAATGGGGTAGAAAAATGCCTAGTTTAACATGGTGCACTCATATAGCATGTTTAACAACTCTAAAATTATGTTTAGGTCAGAACAGTACCAAATCTAATATATGCTCATGAGGATTTTCCGGAATCGGTTTGATGTTTCCGGCCTCTTTTAAACTTGCTTAGATAGGTAGTTTTCATTTGCTCCACCCCTTACCATGTTTAAGAACATTTAATATTGATTGGTACCTAAACAAGAGAGAACTAAATAAGTCACGTGGTGTTTCGTCAATATGCAACGGAGTTGCATATTGAGCTCCACTTAATTTGTAGTTTTGTTTGTGCACTTTGCCATGCCATACCTCATTAATCCGGACATGCATCATACTTGGTTGTGCATCATGCCATGATTATGTGATGGTTGTTTACTATGTTGTTTGCATCTTTCCGGTGTTGCTTCTGCGGGTTAGTTCTGATAACGTCGCGTTTGTGAGGATCCGTTCGACTTCGTCCGTTTGTCTTCTTCATGGACTCGTTCTTCTTCCTTGCGGGATCTCAGGCAAGATGACCAAACCCTCGAAATCACTTCTATCTTTGCTTGCTAGTTGTTCGCTCTATTGCCATGCCGCGATACCTACCACTTGCTTTATCATGCCTCCCATATTGCCATGTCAAGCCTCTAACCCACCTTTTAGAAAACTGTTGTTTGGCTATGTTACCGCTTTGCTCAGCCCCTTTTATAGTGTTGCTAGTTGCAGGTGAAGATGAAGTTTGTTCCATGTTGGAACATGGATATTGTTGGGATATCATTATTATATCTTATTTACTTTAATGCATCTATACACTTGGTAAAGGGTGGAAGGCTCAGCCTTATGCCCGGTGTTTTGTTCCACTCTTGCCGCCTTAGTTTCCGTCATACCGGTGTTATGTTCCTTGATTTTGCGTTCCTTACATGGTTGGGTGTTATGGGGACCCCTTTACAGTTTGCTTTGAATAAAACTCCTCCAGCAAGGCCCAACCTTGGTTTTACCATTTGCCTCACCACCACCTACCTTTTCCCTTGGGAGTCGCGCTCCCGAGGGTCATCTTTATTTTTAACCCCTCCGGGCCAGTGCTTGTCTAAGTGTTGTTCCGAACCGGGCAACCTGCGGGGCCATCTCGGGGTAACTTGAGGGCTGGTTTTACTCGTAGTTTGTCCTATCCGGTGTGTCCTGAGAACGAGATACGTGCAACTCCTATCGGGATGTCGACACTTAACTTAATTAAAATGAATCAACCGCATGTGTAGCCGTGACGGTCTCTTTTCGGCGGAGTCCAGGAAGAGAACACGGTTCTTGTGTTATGCTTGAACATAAGTAGTTTCAGGATAACTTCTTGTTCACTTCTAGCTTCTCGACCGTTGCGTTGCTTCTCTTGTCGCTCTTATTTGCGTATGTTAGCCACCATATATTCTTAGTGCTTTCTGCAGCTCCACCTTACTACCCTTTCCTACCCATAAGCTTAAATAGTCTTGATCTCGCGGGTGTGAGATTGCTGAGTCCTCGTGGCTTACAGATACTTTCAAACAGTTGCAGGTGACGATGATGCCAGTACAGGTGACGCAAACCGAGCTCAAGTGGGAGCTCAATGAATATCTTGTTCATTGTGTTGTTTTGTTTCTTGTTGATCAGTAGTGGAGCCCAGTTGGGACGATCGGGGATCTAGCATTTGGGGTTGTCTTCCTTTTATTTTGGTTCCGTAGTCGGACCTTGATTGTATTCTGGATGATGTATTGTTTAACTTGTATTTGTGTGAAGTGGCGATTGTAAGCCAACTCTTTATCCCTTTCTTATTCAGTACATGGGATGTGTGAAGATTACCCCTCTTGCGACAAGCCTACCATGCGGCTATGCCTCTAAGTCGTGCCCCGACATGTGGGAGATATAGCCGCATTGTGGGTGTGACACTCTTCCAGGAGGCGATGGGCGCGATGAGCCGCCTCGATGAAGACCTCGTTGGTGTCGACTCGCGTCTTGAGACTGAAGGTCTCCGGCTGGTGGAGGAGCGGCGCAAGCTGAGGGTGGCCACCAACCTCGGTCGCTATCAGCGTGACCTCGAGAATTCGAAGGCCGAGGCGTCCCTCAAGATCACCCATGAAGCCCGCTCGCGAGCCTTGGAAGAGGCTCGCAAGGCTGACTGCCGTCGCGAGGCTGCGGAGGAGCGCACGTGGGGGCTCCAGGCCTGGAGCGCGTCCCTTGAGCAGCAGGTGGAGGCGCGCGGGGCCGATCTTGCATCGCCGAGGGGGGCGCCCGCGGAGGAAGAGGAGGCCCGGAAGCGCGAGGAGGCACTGGCCCTGGAAGCCGTGGAGCGCAGCCTCGAGCTCAAGCAACTGGAGACAAGGGAGCGTCAAGTTACTCAAGCAGAAGATGCTGTCGGGGCCCACGAGGCCGGAGTAGAGGAGGAGATCAATCGCCGGGTGGCCGAGGTTTGTGCAGATCTGGAGGGTAGGTACGACTTGAAGCTGAAGCTTGCGGGTGTGGAGGATGCGGGCAGGGCCACCGCCCTCAGGCCCAGGTTGGATGAGGCCGAGAGGCGCGCGGAGGCCACGGCCGCCGCCCTGGTTACGGTGCAGGCGGACTTGGCCTTCGCCCGCGCCGAGCTGCTTTCCCTCCGGAACCGAGTTGATGATGCCGAGGCCGTCGCACGACGAAGCAGGGAGGTAGTGCTCCAGCGCCGGACGCTGGAGCGCGAGCATGCTCCTATGCTTCAAGACCTCCGGAACAGGGCCAACACCGCCCTGGGTTACATCTGCGACGAGAATGCTCCGAGCCCTCACTCGAATGACTATGCCAGCCACCTGACCTTCTTTATCGAGGTGGTGGTGACGCGCTTGGAGGCTCGATCTGCCAGAGCTCGCCAGCTTGTGGAGGAAAGGGGTCGTGGCCTGCTTGAGCGCGCTTTCTCCCGTGTCTTTAGCCACCTTCTGAATGTCGACCCCAACTTCGATTTCGCCACCGCCATTGCCCCCGTACCCACGGCCGTCCGGGGTGACCTGGTGCGTTGGGTAGAGGACAATGTGGACATGTTGGTCAGGGCCTTCCCCTCGGAGGATGACGTGGTGGTGGTGGTCGTAGACGAAGGTGACATGGTCAACGACGACGATGGGGGCGTCGTCGATGGCGGCGACGATACCGACGAAGATGATGACGACGCGAGTGACGCGTCCGTGGGTGATGTAGCGAGTGATATTTCTGGCTGATCCCATGTTCTCCTGTCGTTTCACCCTGCACGCAAAACTCGGGCGTGGCCCTTGGAAGACTTGTAAGAGCATTTTGAGAGGGGGAGCCCCTCATGTAAGCAAATTGTAGTTTTTACTTTCCTATGGGATGTGGGTATGTGCCCTCGTGAACTCGTGGAGCCAGGGGCAAGCTTTCCGTCGTGGTTTACCTTAGTCAGCGCCAGCTTCGGGAGGGGACGTGAAGCGACGAGTTTCTGAGAATCCTGCGGAGCTTATCGCCCCGTTTGAGGGGGGCCCCACAAGAGGCGAGCACCAGCCGCAGTGCTGGCGCATGCTTGACGAGCGTGCGCTTCGCGCGGTCCAGCTCGCGAGGAGCTTGCGAGGGAAACACGATGGACATGAGTCCCAAACCAAACGAGATCCATAAGGCAAGAAATGGCTCGAACGAGAAAAGGCACCCCCCGTCCGCGTCAATAAAAATTCGGCTTCAACTTAAATCCAGATCCAGAAAGCAAAGCCATAGAAAGAGAGGTCCAAAGCGAAAGGCCGCGTCCGGCACCTAGTCTAGTCTTCTGGTCTTCAAGTCTTATCACCAGTGCGGAGCTAAGTGCTGCCACTAGGCGTGGGAGGGAGCCGCAGGGTCTAAGGCCGGCCTTCCTGAGACTCCGGGGCGTGTACAGCCCCAACTCATTATTACGTGAGAGTGTCACGGGCGGCGAGCTTCACAGGCACTGGGCCTTCTTCACAAGTACCGGCCTTGCTTCATATTGCCAGACGAGGGCCCCGCCTTGCGCCACCCTTGACCTCCTTTGAGCCGACCGGTCACCAGGACGACACAAAAGAGGGAAAGGGGACTCCAGCGGTTCCCTCGGCGACCATAGGTCCTCTGCCGGGGGAAGGGTCGTCGAAGCCTCCCTGGCAGAGGGCCTACCTCCGGGTGTCCCCTGGCTTCGCGCGCCTTGGGGAGGGGCCTGGCTCCCGACCCCTCTCCTGCTGCCCCCAGCGTGATCCTCCCGCCTTCAGGGAGGCCGTCGAGCTGGGGCCGCCGTCCGTTGCGGTGATCTGTTCCTCCTGCGACTCATGGTTAGCGTAAGCTTGCTCCTGAGGGATTAGGGGTACCCTGTAGTGGTCGTCGCACACGCGGTCGTGGTGGTTCCCCGACAGCTCCTGGAAGGCTTCGACTCCTAACGTCCCTTCTTCCCAATCTTCTCCAACGAAAGAGCCGGGGTCGTCCTCCGGCGTGTGCTCCTAGTCCGTCATGCGGGGCATGTAGGCTTCCGGGGCTGTTACCTCGAACACCTCACCATGATTCCCCACACTGCATGTCGCCCGGCCCAACGTGACGTCCTGGGGGTGATAGTGCGGTGTCCCACTTGGGCCATGGAAGGCGACGCTTGTGCTCATGCTTGTTGCGGGCAGTATGGGGGCGGCAGAGCCCCAGGTGCCGCCGGCCATGCTGGTGTTGACGAAGCCCCTTGGCGCACCTGATGGCGCGTGGTCGTGACATGGTCTGCCGTGAATCCCCGCAGCGGCCTGAGGAGGGAGCTGATGGCAGAAGGGCGGGCTCCCGAGGCCGCCGCGTCCAGCAGCTCGGCAACGCGTTCCAGCAGTGCGCCCCGGCCGCTTTCCATCAGCCGGCACCGCAGCAGCTCCCTTGCCATGGTGAGTGCTGCCCGCGTGTTTGCCTATTCCCGCCATGAGTGCGGCGCTGTCGCCGCGGCGTGGCTTGCTGCTTTGGCAGCGACTCGCACCTGCCGTGGAGTGAGGGTACACGATGCCTGGCCGCATCGCCCGCGCCCCGTAGGATTGGACGGTGCTCGTGCCGCCTGGAGCGCGGGGTTGAGGTCTTCATAGGCGGGCGGCGCCGACCGGGCTGGCCAGGCTGCCCAACGGTCGGAGTCAGCTCTTGGGTCGTCGGACATCACAGCCGCGGAGCGTCTGCAAGTCGATTGGTGGAGAAGAAACTCCGGCGCACCCCTACCTGGCGCGCCAAATGTCGGATGTGGGGTTCCGGCAAACCCTTAAGGTTCGAACACTAGGGTGCGCGCGAAGTCTTTTCCTCCCACCGATCTATGCCCTAGCTCGCTAAGATCTCGTGGACGAACTCGACGGACTCGCAACACAGAAAGACACAAGATTTATACTGGTTCGGGCCACCGTTGTGGTGTAATACCCTACTTCAGTGTGGTGGTGGTGGATTGCCTCTTGGGCTGATGATGAACAATACAAGGGGAAGAACAATCTCCTCAGGTTGAGGTGTTCTTGTGCTTGGCTAACTTGTGTGGGTGAGAGTGGTCTCTCTCCGTCCTTCTGCTCTCGTCCCTTGTTTTCATCCGCCCCCCTGCACGGCGATGGCTAGCTCTACTTGTATAGGCCCTGGTCCTCTTCCCAAATATTGAGTGGGAAGGGAGCCAACAACGGCAGGTAAATTTTAAGGGGGACAGCTAGTACAAGCCATCCTGACAAAGGTGGTCTCCGCCTGCGAAAGGCTCTGGTGGTGACGCCGTCTTGGGCTCCACGATGACCTCCGTCCTGCCGTCCTTTTGGTCTTGGTCTTGTTGCACCGATATGGCAACCTTTGCCTGCTGCCTCGGTACTCCTCGCCTGCGCTGGCCTCCTTAGCACCAAAGAGGAAACAAGGACGCTGCGCGCGCTGGCGCCTGCCTAGTGTCGATCGTCATGGCTCATGTCACGAGAGCCTCGTGAGGTTTGCCTCGCCTTGATATCTCCGCTCCTCGTGAGCCTGCCCGACTAGGCCACTCCATAGGGGGTCTCGTGTTGTCCGCCTCGCGAGGCTTGGCCCCTCGCGAGGGTCTTGGATGCCTTGTTGATGAAGACGGGCCGTGCAGCCTGCTGGCGTAGCCGCGCCATGGGCCGCAGGCAGGCAGATCCGGGGACCCCCTTTCCCAGGACGCCGACACATATAATCCATGGACTCAACATTAGTCATAAAGAACTCATATACTTGTTGCAAAAATCTACAAGTTATCAAAGCAAAGTATTACGCGCATGCTCCTAGGGGGATAGATTGGTAGGAAAAGACCATCGCTCGTCCCCGACCGCCACTCACAAGGAAGACAATCAATAAATAAATCATGCTCCGACTTCATCACATAACGGTTCACCATACGTGCATGCTACGGCAATCACAAACTTTAACACAAGTATTTCTCAAATTCATAACCACTCAACTAGCATGACTCTAATATCACCATCTCCATATCTCAAAACAATTATCAAGTATCAAACTTCTCATAGTATTCAATGCACTTCTATGAAAGTTTTTATATTATTCCTAAAAGCAAATTTCCATGTTGTTCTAAAGGACTCTCAAAATAATATAAGTGAAGCATGGGAGATCAATTATTTCTATAAAATAAAACCACTGCCATGCTCTAAAAGGTATAAGTGAAGCACTAGAGCAAAAACTATATGGCTCAAAAGATATAAGTGAAGCACATAGAGTATTCTAATAAATTCCAATTCATGTGTGTCTCTCTCAAAAGGTGTGTACAGCAAGGATGATTGTGGCAAACTAAAAAGCAAAGACTCAAATCATACAAGACGCTCCAAGCAAAACACATATCATGTGGAGAATAAAAATATAGCTCCAAGTAAAGTTACCGATAGACGAAGACGAAAGAGGGGATGCCTTCCGGGGCATCCCCAAGCTTAGGATTTTTGGTGTCCTTGAATTTTACCTTGGTGTGCCTTGGGCATCCCCAAGCTTAGGTTCTTTCCACTCCTTGTTCCATAATCCATCAAATCTTTACCCAAAACTTGAAAACTTCACAAGACAAAACTTAACAGAAAAATATTGTGAGCTCCGTTAGTATAAGAAAATAAATCACCACTTCAAGTTACTGTAATGAACTCATTATTTATTTATATTGGTGTTAAACCTACTGTATTCTAACTTTTCTATGGTTCATAAACTCTATTACTAGCCATAGATTCATCAAAATAAGAAAACAACACACGAAAAACAGAATCTGTCAAAAACAGAACAATCGGTAGTAATCTGTAGGTTTCAAATACTTCTGGAACCCCAAAAATTCTAAAATAAATTCCTGGACGTGAGGAATTTATCTATTAATCATCTTCAAAAATAATTAACTAAATAGCACTCTCCAGTAAAATATAGCAGCAAATCTCGTGAGCGCTAAAGTTTCTGTTTTTTACAGCAAGATCGCAAAGACTTTCCCCAAGTCTTCCCAAAGGTTCTACTTGGCACAAACACTAATTAAAAGCATCAAACCACATCTAAACAGAGGCTAGATGAATTATTTATTACTAAACAGAAACAAAAAGCAAGGAACAAAAATAAGATTGGGTTACCTCCCAACAAGCGCTAACGTTTAACACCCCTAGCTAGGCATGATGATTTCAATGATGCTCACATAAAAGATAGGAATTGAAACATAAAGAGAGCATCATGAAGAATATGACTAGCACATTTAAGTCTAACCCACTTCCTATGCATAAGGATTTTGTGAGCAAACAACTTATTGGAACAAGAATCAACTTGCATAGGAAGGTAAAACAAGGATAACTTGAAGATTTTCAACATGTAGAGAGGAAACTTGATATTATTGCAACTCCTACAGGCATATATTTCTCCCTCATAATAATTTTCAGTAGCACCATGAATGAATTCAACAATATAACCATCACATAAATCATTCTTTTCATGATCTACAAGCATAGAATTTTTATTACTCTCCACATAAGCACATTTCTTCTCATGAATAGTGGGAGCAAACTCAACAAAATATCTATCATGTGAGGCATAATCCAATTGAAAATTAAAATCATGATGAAAAGTTTCATGGTTGTCATTGTTCTTTGTAGCATATGTCATCACAATAATCATCATATATAGCAACCTTGTTCTCATAATCAATTGGAACCTCTTCCGAAATAGTGGATTCATCACTAAATAAAGTCATGACCTCTCCAAATCCACTTTCATCAATATAATCATCATAAATAGGAGGCATGCTTTCATCATAATAAATTTGCTCATCAAAACTTGGGGGACAAAAAGTATCTTCTTCATCAACCATAGCATCCCCAAGCTTGTGGCTTTTCATATCATTAGCATCATGGATATTCAAGGAATTCATACTAACAACATTGCAATCTTTCTCATCATTCAAATATTTAGTGCAAAACATTCTAATGCATTCTTCTTCTAGCACTTGAGCACAATTATCGGAATCCTTATTTTCATTATAGATATTAAAAAGATGAAGCATACGAGGTACCCTTAATTCCATAATTTTTTTGTAATTTTCTTTTATAGACTAAACTAGTGATAAAACAAGAAACTAAAAGATTCGATTGCAAGATCTAAAGATATACTTTCAAGCGCTAACCTCCCCGGCAACGGCGCCAGAAAAGAGCTTGATGTCTACTACACAACCTTCTTCTTGTAGACGTTGTTGGGCCTCCAAGTGCAGAGGTTTGTAGGACAGTAGCAAATTTCCCTCAACTGGATGACCTAAGGTTTATCAATCCATGGGAGGCGTAGGATGAAGATGGTCTCTCTCAAACAACCCTGCAACCAAATAACAAAGAGTCTCTTGTGTCCCCAACACATCCAATACAATGGTAAATTGTATAGGTGCACTAGTTCGGTGAAGATATGGTGATACAAGTGCAATACGGATGGTAGATAAAGGTTTTTGTAATTTGAAAATATAAAAACAGCAAGGTAACTATTGATAAAAGTGAGCACAAACGGTATTGCAATGCGTTGAAACAAGGCCTAGGGTTCATACTTTCACTAGTGCAAGTTCTCTCAACAATAATAACATAATTGGATCATATAATCCCTCAACATGCAACAAAGAGTCACTCCAAAGTCATTAACAGCAGAGAATAAAAGAATATATTATGGTAGGGTATGAAACCACCTCAAAGTTATCCTTTCTGATCGATCTATTCAAGTGTCCGTAGTAAAATAACATGAAGCTATTCTTTCCGTTCGATCTGTCATAGAGTTCGTACTATAATAACACCTTAAGACACAAATCAACCAAAACCCTAATGTCACCTAGATACTCCAATGTCACCTCAAGTGTTCGTGGGTATGATTATACGATATGCATCACACAATCTCATATTCATCTATTCAACCAACACAAAGAACTTCAAAGAGTGCCCCAAAGTTTCTACCGGAGAGTCAAGACGAAAACGTGTGCCAACCCCTATGCATAAGTTCACGAGGTCACGGAACTCGCAAGTTGATCACCAAAACATACATCAAGTGGATCACGTGATATCCCATTGTCACCACACATAAGCACATGCAAGACATACATCAAGTGTTCTCAAATCCTTAAAGACTCAATCCGATAAGATAACTTCATAGGGAAAACTCAATTCATCACAAGAGAGTAGAGGGGGAGAAACATCATAAGATCCAAATATAATATCAAAGCTCGCGATACATCAAGATCGTACCACCTCAAGATCATGAGAGAGAGATCAAACACATAACTACTGGTACATACCCTCAGCCCCGAGGGAGAACTACTCCCTCCTCGTCATGGAGAGCACCGGGATGATGAAGATGGCCACCGGAGAGGGATTCCCCCCTACAGCAGGGTGCCGGAACGGGTCTAGATTGGTTTTCGGTGGCTACAGAGGCTTTTGGCAGTGGAACTCCCGATCTATTCTCCTCCCTGATGTTTTTAGGGTATATGGATATATATAGGCGAAAGAAGTCGGTCAGGGGAGCCTCGAGGGGCCCACGAGGGTGGGGCGCGTGCCCAGGGGGGCAGGCGCTCCTCCCTGCCTCATGGCCACCTCGAAGCTTCCTTGACTTCAACTCCAAGTCTCCTGGATCATGTTCGTTCCAAAAATCACCCTCCCAAAGGTTTCATTCCGTTTGGACTCCGTTTGATATTCCTTTTCTGCGAAACACTGAAACAAGGGAAAAAACAGAAACTGGCACTGGGCTCTGGGTTAATAGGTTAGTCCCAAAAATAATATAAAAGTGCATAATAAAGCCCATAAACATTCAAAATAGATAATATAATAGCATGGAACAATGAAAAATTATAGATACGTTGGAGACGTATCATATGTTGCTGGGCAGGACTTGACGCGCCATGTAGAAACATTTTTGCTAACCTCTTCTCGACTTCTACATCTACTACTGTTTCTAACTTAGTTTTTCTTATGTACTTCCTTCTGTATTTTTAGTTCTTTGGTTGTGGGGTAGGCGTCGTCCCACGACATCTTACCCCCTCCTAACACTTGCCCAAACTTGGGCTTCCTATTAACCCCAAAACCCCTGCTCACTACCCGGGTTAGAGGGTCAGCATACCTATAGCCGCGGGGAGATTCATAAGGACCTGATCCAAATTATTGATTTTTTCTTTACAAAAAATACATGTGTTTTGGTAAACGATTTGTAAGGTACGTAATAAACAAATTGTGGGGATTAAATTATTAGTGGTGATTGACGTTACCAAGTTATCCTTCGTCGAGAGGACCAACTCCTTACTGTCTAGGTCTTGCACTGCACGGGCCCTGAGAAAACGGATGTCACGAGCACGATCTCAATGTTCCGAGAATGAAGGAGGTTTACTCGTGGCTATAAAGTCCGCAACCTCCTTCTCCCACTTGGGTTCTACAACTTTGTAACCGCCAAGGCCTAAATGGTGGTTACATGGCAGATTTTTCCATGAATTACGGAATAGACTGCTGATCTCCTTGCTTGACTCGCTAACAGAGGATTCACAAAACTTCATCCATTATTCGGGATCCATAGTTGTATTGAGCCACGTAACGGTCTCAAAGTCCTTGCCCACTAGATTGCAATGGGCACTGCTCTTCCAGTCCCTGAACATATTTGGTCATTTTGACATGGTATAATCTTTAGCTAACTTCTTGACGTCAGACGGAAATTCAGAACTACAATTTAATGCTAGTAGTAGATTCTCCTTGTGTCCAACCAAATTCATGCATGTCACCATGACCTACCATAAGACAGACCGGTGAATCTATCGCTTGGTCAAACGACCACTATTGTTGTCGATAAAAAATGGATAGAATATATACACCGCTTGGGCCAATAGATTGGATCATCATAAAAAATTGCACGAGAGGGGCCACAAACCAGCACCGCCTGCATGCAACCCAAAATGATGTACATTGGAAGTGTTTTCAATATCAAATAATGTACAATTTAGACGTGGCGCCTGCCTCTCGATACACACAACCACCATGAAAGCCAGGTGATTAAGGATGAGATACGTAGGGTATGGTGTCGGTCAAACCCACCAATCTGAGCGTGTTGGAGGGAATCCTGAGAACGCATGAGCTCTAACTTTACTCAAACATGTCATGGTGACCCTCCCTAACAGGAACTAGGAGGAATCCATTCATGGCCAAACCCCCCTCGTTATCAGTCAAAGGGATGATATATATGGACCCCCGAGTAGCCCACTGATATGCATGTTGTAAAAAAACCGCACAAGGGATACGTGGTCGATTAGAAGACCCCCTATATGCTGCATGCATACCGAAAGTATGTATGGGTGGTGTCTGATGTGTTCAAATCCCCAATGCAGAACTTCAATGGGGCACCAACTACATTACAAACCGAACACCATACCCCGAAGCCAGGTTCAACACGTATGATGCCGGTTCCCCAACTTCGTCGCGGCGGCGAGGGGGGGGGGGGTATCGTCCAACGCATGTGCTCAAATTTGATTTGGTCTAACATGGCACATAGAGCACGAGGAAGCCACCATGGTCAAACCGTTATCATACATTGGGTCAAAGAGATAGATTGTGTGGGCCCCCTTGTTATCGGTCAAAGGGATGATATATATATAGACCCCGGGGAGCCCACAACTATGCGTGTCATCCAAAAACCACACAAGGGAGACATGCTCGATTAGAAGACTGAGGGAGTCCAGGACTAAGGGGTCCTCGGGTGTCCGGCCTGTTGGACATGGGCCGGATTATTGGGCCATGAAGATACAAGATGGAAGACTTTTTCCCGTGTCCGGATAAGACTCTCCTTTGCATGGATGGCAAGTCAGGCGGCCGGATATACTATTTCCTTTCTATGTAACCGACTTTGTATAACCCTAGTCCCCTCCAATGTCTATATAAACAGGAGGGTTTAGTCCGTAGAGACAATCATAATCAGATAGGCTAGACTTCTAGGGTTTTAGCCATTACGATCTCATGGTAGATCAACTCTTGTAACCCCTATACTCATCAATATTAATCTAGCAGGACATAGGGTTTTACCTCCATCGAGAGGGCCCGAACCTGGGTAAACATTGTGTTCCGTGTCTCCTGTTACCATCAACCTTAGACGCACAGTTCGGGACCCCTACCCGAGATCCGCCGGTTTTGACAGCGACATTGGTGCTTTCATTGAGAGTTCCATAGTGATGTTGAAGTCAGGGTTGATGGCTCACCTTGTGATCAAGGACAACATCACCGCCGATGGAGCCCTGGCTTCAGGACAAACCCTCTGGTTGGGTGGCTTTATTATGACCACCCGTTCGACCGATGAACTGATGATGACTTCTCGGCTGGATTGACTCCGAATATTCCAAACAGATGGATTCGATGGAATTATCGTCCCTGAACGAACTCCTGGATCCCATCGCCGCCCTGGGGGTCGCCACAGACTATGGTCAGATTGGGCTCAAACCCGTTCAGAGAGAAATCAAATCTCCATTGATCACCCACCAGATAGCGGTAGTGGAGGAGCAAAACAACAATTCTCCCCCTATACTGAGGAGGAACTATGTTCGGATCCCCAAGCTCATAGAGCCAGACACCTGTCCACGGAACGACATGCTTTGTCCTCTGAACTTGGAATCCGACGGTAGACCTAAAAAATCGGTCGATCTCCTGGAATCTGAACTATTAAGCTCGGAAATTTATCAAACTCCAGATCCCAAATTGGGTTAGGGTTTGGATTTAAATCCACCCACCCAACCAGATATACGCGATCTCACCTACCTAGGGCAGCAGTCTCAGGAAACAGTCCATCACTTTTGGGCCAGATTCCTCCTTGTCAAGAACAAGATCAAAGATTGCCGCGATGAAGACGCGATCTCAATATTCCACAGTAATTGTACGGACAAAGGAATCCTCGACGCTATCAACCGCCATCACGTATTACACTTCGCCAATTTGATAGCCATAGTACAGAAGTACTGCACAATGGAAAGCGCCTGGAAAACTCAGGCAGCTCGTTGGGAGCCGCCAACTCCCACTCAACCTTTCGTCCGGACAAAAAGGATGCACCCTTGAGAGGCGCCCAACACAGCAGTAAAGAAATCCAAACCCATTACAGGGCGTGGAACCGTTCTGGAAGGATGGCTTGATAGGCCGTGCAAAATACACACAACACCAGATACTCCGGCAAGTGGCCAAGAGTGGCGAGGATAGCCTTAGAGCATGTTGGATACTCTGGCAAGTGGCCAAGAGTGGCGAGGATATCCTCACCAAACATACCTCGGAACAACACCCCCGGAACATGACGACCGCAGAGTATTGACAGTCTTCGAGACTTTTGCGTCAAACAATCGGCGCAAGAGGGCACTCCGCGACCTCGCCGAAGTTTGTCAAATCGCAACAATAAATCCTTGGAACGACCCGACCATAACTTTCAATGCCAGTGACGAACCAAAGCCCGACAGTCCAAGCACCAGCGGCCTTGGTCCTTAATCCAATTGTGGACGGTTTTCGACTTACCAAAGTGCTCATGGACGGCGGCAGCGGGTTAAACCTCATCTACGAGGATACACTCAGTAAAATGGACATAGACAGGAGTTGTATTGAGCAAAGTAGCACGACCTTCTAAGGAATTTTTCCCAGCCAGGGGGCATGATGCGCAGGAAAAACATACTTGATGTGGTATTCGGCACGCCGGATAACTACCGGTCCGAAGAAATAACCTTCCAAGTGGCCCCTTTCAACAGTGGATACCACGCCCTGTTGGGGCGAGACGCATTCACACGCTTTCAAGCGATACCTCATTACAGGTATATGAAGCTCAAAATGCCCGGGCCCAATGGTATTATCACTCGCGCAAGTGATCCAGATATAGCCCTCCGTACCGAAAACAAAACAGCCTCCCTGGCCCTCGAGGCACTCTCTGAGGCCCTTGTGGCCGAAGAGTTAAACGCGCTGCGCTCAACGGTGGATAGGGACGGCATAATCCTCGACAAGCGATATAAATCCACGTCCTTCAAACTAGTAGATGAAATAGTCAAATTTCAAGTCCACCCGACGGACCCAAAGAAAACAACCTCCATCGGTGCACACCTGGACTCAACGGTGGACGCCGCACTACGAGCGTTCCTACGCAAGAATTGGGACATATTCACCTGGCACCCTTCTGATATGCCAGGAATCCCACGCAGGTTGGCTGAGCACAACCTCAATATATTGAAGGGATACAAGCCAGTTAAGCAAACACTCCGGCGCTTTTCCGAACCCAAACGACAAGCCATGGGGGAGGAGCTAGCCAAGCTAATCGAGGCCAGATTCATCAGAGAAATAAAACATCTGGACTGGCTAGCAAACCTTGTGATGGTGCCAAAGAAGGATAAATCCTGGCGCTTGTGTGTCGATTTCAAAGACCTCAACAAAGCTTGCCCTAAGGATCCATTCCTGCTCCCCCGCATCGATCAAATTATTGATGCCATTGCAGGACACGATTCACTATGTTTCCTTGACGCATATTCCGGATACCATGAAATTAAAATGAAGGAATCCGACCAAGCCGCAACGGCATTTATTACCCCATACGGGCCTTTCTGCTTCAACACCATGCCCTTTGGGCTCAAAAATGCTGGTGCCACCTACCAACGCATGATTCAAACATTCCTGGAGAAACAAATTGGTAAAATAGTTGAAGCATATGAGGACGACATCATCATCAAGACTAAGTGCGTTGAATCATTAATAGATGACTTACGCCTCACATTCGACAATCTACGGACATATGACATTAAGCTCAATCTAGAAAAATGGGTATTCGGCGTCCCCTCGGGAAAACTATTGGGCTTCATTGTTTCCAGTAGAGGAATCGAGGAAAATCCAGCCAAAATCCGAGCTTTATCACAATTGGCTACACCAACAGACCTTAAACAGGTCCAAAAAGCTACCTGGATGCGTGGCAGCTTTAAGCCGCTTTATCTCCAGACTAGGAGAAAAAGCATTGCCACTTTATTGGCTCCTCCGACGCACCGATCACTTTGAGTGGACAAATGCAGCAACGGTTGGATTGGAAGAAATAAAGGCTATTTTATCAAGCAACCCAATCCTAGCCGCACCAAGCGCCAGCAAACCAATGCTATTATACATATCTAGAACACACCAGGTGGTGAGCGCAGTACTCGTCGTCGAACGAGAAGAGGACGGACACAAATTCCCGCTCCAGAAGCCGGTATACTATGTATCCACTGTCCTAACTCCATGCAAATCCTGGTATCCTCACTATCAAAAGATAGCATAAGCGGTCTTCATGGCATCCTGGAAGCTACAACAATATTTCCAAGAGTGCTCGATCACAGTGGCTTCCGAAGTTCCACTGAACGACATAATAAACAATCGCGACGCAACGAGCTGGATTGCCAAGTGGGCCATTGAGCTCCTCCCATCCGATATAACATATAAGCCACGCCGGTCCATCAAATCCCAAGTACTGGCAGACTTCATCGCCGAATGGACAGAAGCCGAACTCCCTAAAGAGTACGGCACATGTTCCAACTGGGTCATGTATTTTGATGGTTCCAAAATGCTGTCAGGCTTAGGGGCAGGAGTTATCCTAACATCCCCCACAGGAGATACAGCTCAGTATGTACTCCAAATATTATACACAGACTCCAACAATGCAACCGAATATGAGGCTTTATCGCATGGTCTTCGGATGGCTGTCTCCATGGGCATACAACGCCTGGAAGTGCGCGGGGACTCGAACCTCGTGATATCTCAAATAAATGGAGATTTTGATGCCAAGGATCCATAGATGGCGGCTAACCATAACGCCATTTTCAAAATGTCAGCTCGGTTCGAGGGGCTCAAGTTTCACCATGTGGCTCGAGAGAGTAATCAAGCGCGGGACGTCCTTGCTCGCATTGGCGCCAAGCGCGACCCCGTCCCACCTAACATCTTCTTGGAAAGGCTTTTCAAGCCATCTGTGGTGTGGCAAGGGGAGAGCGGCAGCGTCAGTCCGGACCCGATCATAACCCCAGATGCCGAACATACCGACATCATCGGAGGCTTAGCCACCGAAACAACACCATCGGCCCATCTTGTAATGGAAGTCATTGCCTCATGGACCGAACCATTCTTTTCCTACTTCAATAGGCGAGAGCTCCCTGAGGATCAGAATGAGGCCCGCCGCATTGTTCGGTGTTTGAAAGCCTATAAGGTCCATGAAGGAGAACTCTACAAGAAAAGCGCTACCGGAGTGCTTCAAAGATGTATCTCCGAGGAGGAGGGGCGGCAGCTTTTGGCTGAAATTCATGCCGGTCTCGGTGGTCACCACGCCGCAACTCGGGCCCTTGTAAGCAAGGCCTTCCGTACAGGTTTCTACTGGCCGACGGCCCGAGCAGATGCACAAGACCTTGTGCAACGTTGCGTCGAATGCCAGCTTTTCACCAACCAAAGCCATATGCCACCCACTGCTCTACAAACAATCCCCATCACTTGGCCTTTCGCGGTCTGGGGGCTTGACATGGTTGGACCCCTTAAAGGGGGCAGCCATAAGAAAAAATATCTGCTAGTTATGGTAGATAAGTTCACTAAGTGGATAGAGGCCAAACCAGTTAAAACGGCCGAAGCCGGACTAGTGATAGACTTTATATCCGGTGTTGTGCACTGTTACGGTGTTCCACACAGCATCATCACCGACAACGGCTCTAACTTTACAGCCAATGACGTGAAAAGCTGGTGTGCTAATCTCGGCATTAAGCTCAATTACGCCTCCGTATATCATTCGCAAACAAATGGTCAAGTAGAATGAGCCAATGGTCTTATTATGAGCGGCATCAAACCCAGACTAGTGTGGTCTTTAAAAGAATCAGACAAGCACTGGGTTGAGGAGCTCGACTCTGTACTCTGGGGGCTGCGGACCACGCCCAATCGCACCACCGGATACACACCTTTCTTTATGGTGTACGGCGCAAAGGCTGTGTTATCCTGCGACATTATTCATGACTCACCTAGAGTGCACATGCATGAAGAGAGAGAGAGAGGCCGAGCTCGATCGGCAGGACAGCTTAGATGCCTTGGAGGAGGAGCGCGATGTCGCAAAAGCCCGTTCCACATTTTATCAACAGCAGGCCCACAGATATCAAAGCAGAGAAGTACGGGCCAAGACTTACAATGTTGGTGAACTTGTTCTATGCCTCCCGGAGAAGAAAAAGGACAAACTCAAGCCAAAGTGGGAGGGTCCCTTCATCATTGACGAAGTTCTCACTGGGGGAGCATACCACCTGCGTGATGCATCTGACAATCGCCTCGAGCTGAACCCCTAGAATGCGGCTAGACTCCAAAGATTCTATGCCTAGTGCCGAACTCTTTGTTCGTTTCGTTCTACCTATTGTTTCCAATAATCTTTTTACTCTCTTTTCACTTTTTTTGTTTTTAGCTTTAAAGCTCTTCGCGCGGCTCAATCGTGCACCTGCGACATACACATACTCAAATATGTACATCCATTATACCTGGGGGCTTCTTGGACAGAAGCTTATTATTGTTATTTTCCGAGCATCAAGCTTGCCACATATGTGTGTTCTCCTCATATGTACCTTTGCTTCGCCATTATATGCATCGACATGACTTAAGTTTTGGCCAAGATGGGTTGCCTGGCTCCTGTGCTTATGCCCTTCCCGTTAGTTTGGCTAGGGCATAAAGGGAGCACCTCTGCGATTGTTACTACCGGGTCATCCAGATGTGTACATTAGACTGGGTGAAGCCGAAACTAGCGTTCTTAAGGGAATATCCGGTCGGCGGACTAAAGATAATTTTTTCATTCACCCCATGGTGAGCACCCCAGGTGTTATGAACACTACGATTTCTGCAAATCACAGTTCAGACATGTACATTAACGCATGACTACCCAGGGAAAGGAACCCTTAATGGAACTATTCTCTTTGGAAGATGTTTCTTACAATCACAATGTAATATAACATAGCTAGCCAGATACAACTTGCCTGTTCAAGCAACTATGACCCCTATGCCTAGTTTCCACGCATACCCCGGTCTATTTTTGCCGCTTAGGTATTCAGAAACACTCCGCACCTTCGGGTCTAGAGGTCGAAGCGAAAAGTTCTGCCATGACAATCGTTTTACAATTCCGTCTAGGGAAAAATATGTCAAGGAAAGTACATAGTCAATTAGACTCAAAAACTTCCTCCTCTATACCGTTTAACAGGATGTCTAACTTGCAATCCTGTTGGGAATATCGGGCGGCTACTTTGACTTGGTCATATACCAAACTAACGGGAATTTCTTTTTCATTTGACCCTAGAGGTCCGACCCGAGCCATATGATTCAGATCAAGCTTGGTATACCGTGTTTTCACCATGGCCCAGGCTTCTCGTGCACCTTCCCGGCAGGCCGATATCTTCCATAACCGAAAACGCTGGCGTGCTCCCCTGAATAGCTGTATAAGCTCCTCCATTCTTCCTGGAGGGGAGGCGGATGGCCATAAAGCCTTGGCAACACTTAGCATCGCCTGCCGAGCTTGCCCGTGCACTTGCGACAGCTCTTCTAGTAGATCGCCCAAGAATCTGGACACCTCCTGTTCGGGACGACCAGTCTGCATACCTACAGGCATAAATATGTTAGTCCCTTTCATTTCCGAATTACACAGAGGTAAGTTTGACCACATACTAAATATGCCGCCTCGAAGCCTCTTATTTTACTTCACGGAGTCAGCCAGCTGGGCCCGTACATCTTTCAGTTCCTCGCCTAGTTGGGTATTGGAATCCTGGAGCTTGTTTCTCTCCTCCACGACTCATGTTAGCACACGCTCTCCTGTGGCTAGTAGTCTTTTGGCTTGTTGTTCCCCCCTTGAGCGGCTTTCAGTTGCTCTTGCAGTTGATCTGATGATCCTATTAAGAGGTGAGAACCCGTGTTAGCATTATTAGTATACCATTATGTTTTCCCGATGGAGGGGAACATTACCAAGTGACTCCTTCTTGGATTTCTCCAGTTCGGCATTGGCAGTAGTTAGCTGGGTCTGATACTTTTCTAGTTCTTGAGATAACAGGCTGCTCTTCTCCATAAGTACCTGGTTATGCAATGATCCTTCAATCAGTTGGATCAACTGCTTCATTTCTCGGGGGCTACTGGTATATAACTATTAGATAGGTACAATATAAACTTACCCGCATATCTTTTAGATGCTGGTCCGTGGCTCTTACAAGCCCATCCCGAGCAGCTCAGATGTACGCATCGACCGAGCCGAAGGAATCAAATGCCTCCTTTGAAAAGCCAGTGTCACGGAGAGCGGCCCTCCGACGATGATGATTCATGGCGCTCTCCACTTCAGAGTTCGTGATAGACATATTGTCTGAATCCTCTGCGGAAGGACAGTTCGGCGCCACTCCCGTGTCAGCCCCCGTCCTTAGGGCAGGGTCCGGAACCTGACTAGTCGAGGCACGACCGGCAGGATCCCCAGACATAGTCCGGTAGACACTTTTCCTGATAGAATGCGGCGAATGGCATCACGATTTGATGTGGCGATCAAAAGATGGATTCTTCAAAAGAAAGCCTTACCTCTTTCACGAGGGTTCTGCCATATTATCATTTTCCTTTCTCTTTGAAGATGTGCTCGGTGTGGGCGCCGGTCTCCTCGGAGACGCTTCTGGTGCACGTTGTGACGATGAGCGCCTCCCCTTTGGAACACGAAATGGTGCGGTGGGTAAGGCATAGTAAGGAAACTCTTTCGAAGAAGATGTCTTTTAAATTACTTACATGCGAAGCAGGAAGGAGGCCGGGGTAATCAGCGATGATGGGTACTTCCGTACCATCGTAGCTCGTTTGATAGAATACTCCATCCTCGAGCTATACAAATATGTCCGGATCTTCTTCGAATCCGGGGTCAAGGTCCCGGTTGTGACCCTCTGGCTGGGGGGCGGGTCTATGGATCCCCTCGAGAGCCTTCCGCCATTCCTGTTGCGAGTGGATAGGTTACTATCCATCAAAAATGATTCAGGGAGAGGAGTAAAATGATGGGATCGGAGCTTACCCAGCTAGGAGGATTATACATGGAAAATCCATCTCGATATTGGAGACGAGTGAACTCCTCCTTCTCCCCTTTGTATAGTTCAGCTAATATTTTGGCCAAAGCGCGCGGGG
>NC_041380.1:91571245-91598706 GCF_002162155.2 Triticum dicoccoides | reverse complement strand
ATCTTCCCCATTATAGTGCCACATGGGAAGCCCTCTGTATTGGAGTGGTTGGACCCCCGCACTATGGAGATCGCCATTACCTTGATTATTGACAATCTGGACTGGGCGAGCGTCTTAATCTTGCCCATCAACTGACTGACTTCTGCGCTATCCTCCTCCTCGAGGCTCCAAGGACGCCAGCTGTGGCGTTTCTTCCATGGAGCGGTTGAAAATTCGGGGAGGACCATTCGGACTGGGTCAGGAAGAGCGACTTCATCAATATAGAACCATTCGGAAGGCCACTCTTTGGAATCCTTCTTCGGCGGATAGGTATCCGGTCCCGGCGATACGCCACACTTCGGCTCCTCCCACTTTGAATATTGACCCCCTTGATTACAAGGGACGAGGCAGAACAATTTTCTCCATAATTCAAAATGGGCCTCGCAGCCTAGGAATAGCTCGCATAGAGCAACATATCCCGTGATGTGCAGGATGGAGGCGGGGGTGAAACTATGCAGTTGGAGGCCATAATACTCCATAAGTCCTCGGAGGAAGAGATGGATTGGAAATCTGACGCCTCTTAGCAAGAAGGGAATGAAGCATACTCGTTCCCCCTGGACGGATTGGGGAAGTTCTCCGCCCGAGCCCCGCCATTGAAGGACGTCAATCCTGCTCGGACGGGGACTAGATCCACGGGAGGAAGAAAGCCCTGTTTCTGCAGCTTCGTCAACTCACAATGAGATATGGAACATCTCTCCCAATCACCCTTTTCGGAGCCGTGGGGACGAGAGGAAGAGCTAGGAGCGCTAGCCATGTTGGGGTGGTTCCGCTTAGCGAGCTCTGAGGATTTTTCGCAAGGTGTGGAATGGATATGTGTGATAGTCTGGTTTTTGCCCTTTTCTCTTTGCCCGATTTTCAGTTGGTTTTGTTTTGAAATTTGAAGTTTTGAATCTTTTCAGATGAACTTAAACACTTGGGTACCCCTTGACTTTTACCCAAGTGTCTCATTTCCCTCTCTAACTATCATTTCCTCTCTGGTTCACCTCAAAATAATATTTTTGAATATTTTTCTTAAAGGAAAATATTCATTTCCCTCTCCAAAACCCTAGCTAGGTCAATGTGCTCCAAAGCAAGCCCAATTTTTATTGCCCACAAAAATCTGAGAAAATTCCCAAATATTCTTTGAACAGTAGGGCACCTTCCTGAGCAAAAATATTTCATCACTTTTTGGAATATTTTTGGTACAGAAAATATTTTCTATTCTGCACAGAAATGGGGGTTTCTATAGCAACTACCATTTTACTTGCTCTGTTGTGGCTGATTTTTCTTGTGCATCATCACCTTAGTAGATGATTGCTAACCTCCAAAGCCCAGCTCCCAACTCTTAGTAGTTTGACTACAGTAAGCTCTCAAAGTTACTAACCAAAAACTTACCAGGAAGTTGAAATCCATTCTACTGCGCCTGAGCTCAAACCAAAGCATGGTAACCTCTCAATCTACCATGAACTACACACCAGACATGAATTTTGGGCTTAGGTCAGCCTGAGGTCAGAGTTCACGCGGTGACCATGCGCGTGCACGATGCCAACCTGCATATCGCCGCGCTCTGAGTGCCGCCGAGCGCTCTGTTGCGCGCGTGCTCGCTTCCCCGACTACCAAACCTTGCCAAACTTCGCCACGATCATCGTCCCGACCCTCGTAACTCCCTCCTGGCGCTCACCGACGCCGGAGCTCGCCGCAGCGAGCATGGGCGCGGTCCGGCCAATGCAAGTGCGCTGCGCACTGTCTTCGTCGCCACCCTCTCGCCCCTGTGCTCGTCTCCGCTCACCCATAGTGCCCACGTGAGCTGCATCACCTTCCCCCTCGCTCACTGATGTCGTTCATCGCTGGGCGCCGTGTCCAGGTGTCCTCCAGCAGAGCCCGAATCCCGCTCGCCGCTCGTCCATAAAAAGAGCCCTCCCTAGCCTCCTCGAGCATCATCCACTCCTCACACACACTCCACGATCTCGTAGAAACCCGTAGCCCGACCGGGCAGGCCGCGGGCCACCGTCCCCGAGCTCGAGCTCGCCGGCGATCCCCTCGGGTCGTCTCCGCAGCTCCAGCCCCTCCCAGGCTCGGGCCACCCTTCCAGGGCCTCCGCCGTGCCTCGGTGGTGCCGTTCCACCCGGTTGGAGCCCTGGTGTCGCTTCTAGTCACCGTTGTCTTCAACTCCGGCGACCTCTGCTTCCTGTCGCCGCTAGTGAGGTCATTTCCGACGCTGTCTAACCACCCTAGCTAACCTATGGGTACGGGCATGTGCGCCTCCGTCTCCTCTTTTGATCCCTCTCTCTAGTTCGGCCCAAGAAGCCCTCCTCGCCGGCGTGTGCTACGGCGAAGCCGCGCCGTCCTCTGTTTCCTTCTCCCCCTCCCTCTCACCTGACTAGCGGGGCCCGCTAGTCAGCCACTCTATACACACGCGAAGCGGTACGAGTGGTGGCGCCCGCGAGGTTTACGCCTTCGAGGTCACCCTGCCTCAGTTCTATTTTATTTAAATTAAAATTTAATTCTATCTAGAGAGCTTCAAACAGCCAAAACTTTTTAACCATAAGTCTGAATGAATTAATTCTTTTTTGCATTGTGTTCTTTGTGAAGAAATCTAGCAGCTCACCAAAAATGAGATTTTGCTCTGCTGTCTAGATCTTCTGGTGAATTTCAGAAGGATTCTTGATGTTTTCTTTTGGTGTTTATAATTGTTTTCAGAAAGTGAAGCTTGTCTTGAGGATCACTAGGAGGATTGTGAACCTCATCTACACTAAGGCAAGCCACATCAACATTTTCATGGTGCCATTACAATATTTGTAATTTTTTTTAACTTGAATTAATGATTTAATCCATGCATCTAAATCACTAGTATATTATTTATATTCTGATTGGTTGCTTCTTTAAGTTGATATGCTTTGTTTACAGAAAGTTTGAAGCTAACTAAGTTGGTTAGGTAACTAGAAGTAATAATTGTTATGAAGAAGTAATATGATTACGGATATAAGTAAATATTTTGAGTTATTTTTTAGGAGAAAAATGATAAATTTGAAGTAAAGATTCTGTTTAAAGTGATGATTAATCATAACCAGGGAAGTGTTATGAGTTGTTGATGTCTATGCTTAGTGTGGATAAAGTTGACCCAGTTATTTCCGATGATATCTGATGCATATATTTGTGTAGCACTTGCATGTCATGTTTTGACACCGGTTACTTTCACGTTAAGTTGAACCTGCTAATAACTTAGCTTGAATATATCGTTGACCGGGTCATGGTGCCACTGAATCGAGTTTTTCCCAGTGCAACCACATTTGCCTTTATGGGAAGGCCTTTATTCGGTCCGTTGTCATGCGTCTGGTCGGTGCCTCCAACAAGGGAAGGTTATGGGTGTGCGGTACCCTGGCCCGGTAAGCAGACATAACCTTGTGTGCCCGTTGTATGTTATGGTACCTTGTCCCCATTTGGGACCATTTATGTTTTGCCACGATGGTGGCCGTTGGTGTCTTTGGTAGACACGAGGCCACCCAGGACTAGCCCAGTGGGGAGTGAGTCGGAGTGGCCAAGAGAGTGTCATGGCAATGGAGGGGTTTTGTCGGAATGTCATTGGTGCACCCGAATGGGAGTGCGAGTCCATGGGTTCCGTGGTGTGGGTACAGTGCGCTACCTCTGTAGAGTGTATTAAATCCATCGATAGCCGAGTCCATGGTTATAGACATGCTTGAAAGTAGGTCACACCATGGGTCAACATTTAAATAAATTTTGCACACTAAGTTATGAACATCACACTGTTGAGAAGATGATGGTGGGTAAACCATCTTGATGTTGGAGGCCAAGTGTTGGTCATGGTTGTGATCGCCGGAAACATCACCGTTTAAGACCAAGTGTTGGTCATGGCTGTGATCGTCAGAAAGATCACCGTTTGAGACCAAGTGTTGGTCATGGTTGTGATCGCTGGAAAGATCACCGTTTGGTTACAAGATTACCCAATCCAAGACCACGAGGTTGGTCTGTTTGTGATCCGAGAGTGATCACCATTGGTAAGCAAGTCCGAGGGAATTTTATCACGAGATCATGATCACAACATGTATGATATGTTGTTGCATTGCTACTTGGTTAAGTATCATGATATTGTTTGTCATTATGTTTATGTTTGTTGTGAGCTTGCAAGTACATTCAATGTACTGACCTGGCGTGTCATGCCAGCTTTGAGGAAGGTCTCATTGGAAAGGAGTGCTGTCCGAGTCTAGATCGTGTCCACATCGGTGTCCCTGTGCTATGGAGTGCCGCTACAACGTTGTTCCGCTGCCACGTAGTTGTTCTGATCGAGGTCCCTTTATGTTCACTAAATAATGTACATATTGTTCAGCCGCACCGTGTGTGCCGCTTGGCCTCGCCACCTGTTGTAATATAAACTATGATCCGCTAGCATCAATAAAGTAGATGTTTTCTGTACCAAGATGTTGCGTGTTGCCAAAAGACATGGTCTCTGGGCTGGCAATGCATGGTAAACTGGTTGCTCTGAGCTGGGGTGCCATAACGCTTGGTATCAGAGCTGCGCTGACTGTAGGCCACGCTAGACTATGACATGTTAACCAGACGTTTGTTACGAGTTTAAGTTGAGTGTCGATAGTGTTTGTTGCATTGTATGCACTCGTTGGATTTTTATGCTAACCTGCTAATGGTTGTGAGTATAGATGGCTCCAGTGCTGTATCCATGCCAGTTGCAGCTGATGCCGTACACGTCACCGCATCTCCTTCGTAACGTGTGGCATTGGCTGTACCCCCTCGGTGACGACCCAGTCTATCGTGTGTACCGGGAGCATCTAGCAGACTCAGTGTATGAGTATCACACAGTGGTTACTCTACGCACCAGTTGCGATTCCAGCACTTACACTCGTACCTCCTGGGGCAGTTTTGCTTCTATCGCTTCTCAGGCTGTCCAGTTTGCTGCATTCAATGTCCTTGTCGAGCTTCGTTATAACGAGGTCCGGATGCAGAACCACCTAGGTTTTTACTACTATCCCTCTCTGCACGACAATGGTCGTGTCCGTTTCCCTATCATTGATCCGGAGTCTGATAGTGTTGCTAGCCACCTTTCCTGTTATATCACTGCTAGCTATCTTATGATCCATGAGATGGCTTGAGAGCTGGCTCATGCTCGTACTGCTTTAGCCTCTACTACATCTGTCACTGCTCCATCCTCTATAGGATTTACTCCCTATATTCCAGCCAGTTCTAGTTCCCCTATTTCACCAGTTACTCCTTTGAGTAGCTTGGGCAACTCGACCATGAATCCTCTCAGTGCTCCTGCTGAGTGGGTTTCACTTCTCACTACTCATGTAGCCCCGATGCTTCACCATGCACCTGCCCCGGAGGGAGAGCCCTCGAGGCAGCGTCGTCGTGTTACCTTTAACCCGGAGGTTTCAGTTAACCTCGTCAATTCAGGATCCGAGTCTGCTTCAGGAGAGGACCCCGCAACACCAGCAGAGCAGTAGAGCTTTTGACTATCCGTAGTTGTTAGGATGATGTACGGATGTAGTCATGGTGTTGCATGTCCTGTATGAGAGTAGTTGAACCTGGCATGATGTTTATCTTTCATGTATGAGTCAATGTATAATTATGTTGGAACTCTATTTTATTCGTCATATTTTTCTTTGTTATTTCGTTTTCTCTCGGGATTTGTTGCTGGCTTTTCCCCAATTTATTTTTGGATTGTGTTGTCTTGGAAAAAATCCACAATAGGATGACGCAGGGAGGCAGCAGTAGCGACGCTCATGAGGATACTCCTGTTCGTCGTTCCGCCTGACATGCAGGACACTCCCCCGAGCCGTACGTTCCACCACCGCCTCCACCGCTAAATCTGCCCTCCACCGGGCAAATTCTGTGTATGTTTGAGGAAAGAAGGAATAATGATCTGATTGAAATATTAAGGAGTGTGCAAGTTGTGGTTGGACAAAATGCAAATCAGAACGGTCATCACTCCAAGCTGTCAGATTTTTAGAGAACCAAGCCTCCCAGTTTCAGTCAGGTTATTGATCCCTTGGATGCAAACGATTGGTTGCGAACCATTGAGAGGAAGCTCGAGATTGCTCATACTGAAGAAGATGATAAAGTTCCATTTGCAACCCATTATCTTGAAGGCGCTGCTGCCATATGGTGGGAAAACGCAAAAGCCATGTGGCCTGCTGATGAAGAAATCACCTGGGAAAAATTTGAGGATCGGTTCTGGAAATATCATATTCCTACTGGAATTATGAAGGTTAAGCAGCGTGAATTTCTCGCGCTCCTTCAAGGAAATTAGTCTGTGGGTGAATATTTGCAAAAGTTAAATCATTTGGCCCGTTACTCCCTTTATGATGTGGCCACCGAAGAGAGAAATGTTGACAAATTTCTTGGGGGATTAAACCCGCAACTTCGGTGTACCCTCAGTATGTTTGATTTCCCAGATTTCCAAACTCTGGTAAGCAAGGCTTTCATTACTGAAAGGGAGCACAAGCTCGTATCAGACAATAGGCCTGCCAATAACGATCACAAGCGCAAGTTTGAGCCAAGGAAGGAAGGGCAGCCAGTGCAAAAGACTCGTACCTGGCAGCATACTCAAGTGGAATACAAGCCCAATTGGCAACAGAATGTTAACAAGACCACCACACAAGTCAAGAATGTCATGACCAACCCAGTGCGAGTGGAGTGCCAGCGCAACAATTCTTGCTTCAGTTGTGGGAAAACCGGACATTATGCCAGACAGTGTCCCAAGAACAGCAAGGCAAGTGCCCTAGTCAAGCCACAAGTCAACTTTATGGAGTCATGACCTACCCAGCAAAACATCACTGGGCACGTTCATCACCTCTCCGCAGATGAAGCCCAAGAGAACCCCGAAGTCATCATTGGTATGTTTTTTGTTAATAACATACCTGTCGTAATTTTATTTGACTCTGGGGCTTCCCACACTTTTATTTCGCGGATTTTTGTTGCCCAAACAAATTTCCTTGTTCGTTGTTGGGCAAGAATATGTTGGCACAAACCCCGGGATCCTTAATCAGGAGCAATCTGGTCTGCCGTAATCTGGAAATCAATATCAACGAAGCCAGTTTTCCATCTTCCTTGATAATCATTGAGTCTATAAAGTTGGATGTTATCTTGGGTATGAATTGGTTGACCCAATATCAAGTATGCATAAACTGCGAGACCCGAGAAGTCACTTTGACTAGTCAAGAGGGACAGACTACCAAATTCTCTATGCTCGCAGAAGCATACCCAAGAAAGAAATGGTTTTCACTGCTATGGCTGGTGAGTTGGAATTAATTCCTGTGGTCAGTGAGTTTCCTGATGTGTTTCCAGAAGAACTGCCAGGCATGCCACCCAATCGAGAGCTTGAGTTTGCAATAGATCTTGTGCCTGGAACGGCACTGTTATACAAGAAGTATTACCAGATGCCCTCATCAGAAATAGTGGAGCTAAAGAAACAACTTGATGAAATGCTCCAGAAAGGATATACCCGTCCCAGCTCTTCACCATGGGGATCACCTGCTATCTTCATGGATAAGAAGGATGGCAGCCTCCGCATGTGTGTGGATTACCATCAGCTGAATGATGTCACCATCAAAAAGGAAGATATTCCTAAGACCGCATTCACTACTCGGTACGGTCTTTATGAATATACAGTTATGTCCTTTGGTCTCACCAATGCCCCTGCCTTCTTCATGCATATGATGAACAAAGTATTCATGAACTTCCTCAATAAATTCGTGGTAGTCTTTATCGATGACATACTTATATACCCAAAAAGTGAAGAAGAGCACAAAGAACACCTCCGAGCAGTGCTACGACAACTCCACGACCATCAGCTATACGCCAAATTCAGTAAATGCGAGTTTTGGCTCAAGCAAGTTGGATTTCTTGGACATGTGCTATCCACCGAAGGTATAGCTGTGGACCCGAGAAAAGTAAAGGATGTGCTCGATTGGTTGCCACCCACAACCGTATCACAGATCCGGAGTTTTCTTGGATTAGTCGGATATTACCGTCATTTCATTGAAGGGTTTTCCAAGATTGCCAAACCCATGATGGAGCTGCTCAAGAAGGATAAGAAGTTTGAATGGACCGAGGACTGTGAGAAAAGTTTCAATGAGCTAAAGACATGGCTGACGACCGCACCTGTGTTGACTCTTCCAGATATCTACCGCAGCTTTGATGTGTACTGCGACGCCTCCAGACAAGGACTGGGATGCTTACTTATGCAAGACAATAAGGTGGTAGCATATGCATCACGACAGCTACGACCCCATGAGGGAAATTATCCTACTCATGATCTGGAATTGGCCGCGATGGTCCATGCTCTAAAAATTTGGAGACACTACCTCATCGGGAAGAGGTGCCAAATTTTTACCGACCACAAAAGTCTCAAGTATATATTTACTCAGCCAGATTTAAATCACCGTCAATGAAGGTGGCTTGAGTTAGTCAAGGATTATGATCTTGGAATAAATTACCACCCGGGTAAGGCCAACGTGGTTGCCGATGCACTCAGTCGAAAGCTTGTCAGCCTGGATGTCATACTGAAATCCTTGCCTCCTGAACTTCAGGAGGAGATTGCTCAGCTCAACCTGGTCATAGTTGATGCTGGTCTTGCTAATATTTTGGAAATTGCACCTACACTTGAGGAAGAGATTCGCAAGGCCCAGCCAGCTGACACCGCCCTGCAGAAATGTGCCAAGCATATGATAGCAGGACAGACTTCAGATTTTTCTAAGGATCAACTTGGTACCCTCCGATTCCGTGGAAGGATTTTTGTACCTAGTCAGGCGGATTTAAAGAGGAAAATCCTGTCGGAAGCACACGAATCTTTGTATTCTATTCACCCTGGAGGTACTAAAATGTATGAAGACCTTCGACAGATATTCTGGTGGGATGGAATGAAGAAAGACATTGCCTATTTTGTGGCCTGTTGTGACATATGCAACAAGGTGAAGGCAGAGCATCAGAAGCCAGCCGGACTTCTCCAACCGCTGCCAGTTTCACAATGGAAATGGGATGATGTGTACATGGATTTTGTCACAGGGCTACCTAAGACTCAGCGAGGCAATGATGCAATCGGGGTCATAGTGGACACCTTAACCAAGGTAGCTCACTTTATCCCAATCAGAACCAAATATTGAGAAGATCAACTTGCACAACTGTATGTATCCAGGATAGTCAGTCTGCATGGAGTACCCTAAACAATCACTTTTGACCGGGGGTCACTTTTTACCTCCGCTTTCTGGTCACGTCTCCATCAAGCCTTGGGGAAAACACTAAAATATAGTACCGCTTATCATCCTTAGACTGATGGACAGACTGAGCGGGTAAACCAAATACTCAAAGATATGCTACGAGCCTATGCTTTGTCCCAAGGATCTAAATGGGAAGACTGCCTTCCGTATGCCGAGTTCTCATACAACAATAGCTTCCAGACCAGTCTAAAGATGTCACCATATTAGGCTTTGTATGGCCGTAAGTGCCGCACTCCTTTGAATTGGTCTCAAACTGGAGATAGCCTTATTTTCGGAACGGATCTCATGATGGAAGCTGAGAAGCAAGTCAAGGAAATCCGAGACAAATTGCAATTGGCCAAATCACGACAAAAGAGTTATTATGATGCAAAGCACCGACAGATCAGTTTTGAACCCGGAGAACAAGTATACCTCCGAGTCACTCCTATGAAAGGAGTCAAGAGATTCCAGACTCGTGGAAAGTTGGCACCCAGATTTATTGGTCCATTTCCAGTTATGTCCAGAGTGGGTACTGTTGCATATCAATTGGAACTACCCCCTGAATTGTCGGAAGTGCACAATGTGTTTCATGTTTCACAGTTGAGGCGATGCATATCGCCGCCTGAGAAAAAGACTGGTATGACTGAAATAGAGCTGGCAAAGGATTTAACATATGAAGAGAGACCGGTCAGAATTTTGGATCAGATGGAAAGGGTCACTCATAGTAAATCAAGGAAGTTTTACAAAGTTCAGTGGGAGCATCACACAGAGGAAGAATCGACTTGGGAACGAGAAGAATTTCTAAAGGCACAATATCCAGAATGGTTTTCCCAAGCAACCGAATCTCGAGGACAAGATTCATCCTAAGTGGGGGAGGTTTGTGACAGTCTGGTTTTTGCCCTTTTCTCTTTGCCTGATTTTTAGTTGGTTTGGTTTTGAAATTTGAAGTTTTGAATCTTTTCAGATGGACCTAAACACTTGGGTACCCCTTGACTTTCATCCAAGTGTCTCATTTCCCTCTCGAACTATCATTTCCTCTCTGGTTCACCTCAAAATAATATTTTTTAATATTTTTCTTAAAGGAAAATATTCATTTCCCTCTCTAAAACCCTAGCTAGCTCATTGTGCTCCAAAGCAACCCCAATTTTTATTGCCCACAAAATCTAAGAAAATTCCCAAATATTCTTTGAACCCTAGGGCACCTTCCTGAGCAAAAATATTTCATCCCTTTTTGGAATATTTTTGCTATAGAAAATATTTTCTGTTCTGGATAGAAATGGGGGTTTCTATAGCAACTACCATTTACTTGCTCTATTGTGGCTGATTTTTCTTGTGCATCATCACCTTAGTAGATGATTGCTAACCTCCAAAGCCCAGTTCCCAACTCTCAGTAGTTTGACCATAGGAAGCTCTCAAAGTTACTGACCAGAAACTTACCAGGAAGTTGAAATCCATTCTACCGCGTCAGAGCTCAAACCAAAGCGTGGTAACCTCTCAATCTACCATGAACTACATGCCAGCCATGAAGTTTGGGCTTAGGTCGGCCTGAGGTCAGAGTTCACGTAGTGACCACGCGTGTGCATGATGCCAACCTGCATGTTGCCGCGCTCTGAGTGCCGTCGAGCGCTCTGTTGCGCGCGTGCTCGCTTCCCCGACTGCCAAACCTTGCCAAACTTCGCCACGATCATCGTCACGACCCTCTTAACTCCCTCCTGGCGCTCACTGACGCTGGAGCTCGCCACAACAAGCACGGGCGCGATCCGGCCAACACAACAGTGCGCTGCACACTATGTTCATTGCCACCCTCTCGCCCCTATGTTCACCTCCGCTCGCCCACAGTGCCCGCGTGAGCTGCGTCGCCTTCCCCCTCGCTCACTGATGCCGTTCGTCACGGGGTGCCATGCCCAGGTGTCCTTCGATGGAGCCCGAACGCTCCTTGTCGCTCGGCTATAAATAGAGCCCTCCCCAGCCTCCTCAAGCATCATCCACTCCTCACACACACTCCACGATCTCGTAGAAAGCCGTAGCCTGGCCGGGCAGGCCGCGGGCCGCCATCCCCGAGCTCGAGCTCGCCGCCGATCCCCTCGGGTCGTCTCCGCAGCTCCAGCCCCTCCCAGGCTCGGGCCACCCTTCCAGGGCCTCCACCATGCCTCGGTGGTGCCATTCCGCCCGGTTGGAGCCCTGGTGTCGCCTCTAGTCGCCGTCGTCTTCAACTCCGGCGACCTCTGCTTCCTATCGCCGCTAGAGAGGTCGTTTCCGATGCCGTCCGACCACCCCTAGCTAACCTACGGGTACGGGCAAGTGCCCCTCCGTCTCCTCTTTCGATCGCTCCCTCTAGTTTGGGCCAAGAAGCCCTCCTCGCCGGCGTGTGCTCCGGTGAAGCCGCGCCATCCTCTGTTTCCCTCTCCCCTCCCTCTCGCCTGACTACCGGGGCCCGCTAGTTAGCCACTCTGTACATGCACGAAGCGGTACGAGTGGTGGCGCCCGCGAGGTTTACGCCTTCGACGTCACCCCCTTAGTTCTGTTTTATTTAAATTCAAATTTAATTGTATCCAGAGAGCTTCAAACAACCAAATTTTTTTAACCATAAGTCCGAATGAATGAATTCTTTTTGCATTGTGTACTTTATGAAGAAATCTAGCAGCTCACCAAAAATGAGATTTTTCTCTGCTGTCTAGATTTTCTGGTGAATTTCAGAAGGGTTCTTGATGTTTTCTTTTGGTGTTTATAATTGTTTTTAAGAAAGTGAAGCTTGTCTTGAGGATCACCAGGAGGATTGTGAACCTCATCTGCACTAAGGCAAGCCACAACAACATTTTCATGGTGCCATTACAATATTTGTGATTTTTCAACTTGAATTAATGATTTAATCCATGCATCTAAATCACTAGTATATTATTTATATTTTGATTGGTTGCTTGTTTAAGTTGATATGCTTAGTTTACAGAAAGTTTGAAGCTAGCTAAGTTGGTTATGTAACTAGAAGTAATAATTGTTATGAAGACGTAATATGATTATGGATATTGGTAAATATTTTGAGTTATTTTTTGAGGAGAAAAATGATAAATTTGCTAAGTAAAGATTCTGTTTAAAGTGATGATTAATCATAACCAAGGAAGTGTTATGAGTTGTTGATGTCTATCCTTAGTGTGGATATAGTTGACTCAGTTATTTCCGATGATATCTGATGCATATATTTGTGTAGCACTTGCATGGCATGTTATGACACCGGTTACTTTCACGTTAAGTTGAACCTGCTAATAACTCAACTTGAATATATCGTTGACCGGGTCATGGTGCCACTGAATCGAGTTTTTCCTAGTGCAACCACATTTGCCTTTATGGGAAGGCCTTTATTCGGTCCATTGTCATGCCTCTGGTCAGTGCCTCCAATGGGGGAAGGTTATGGGCATGCGGTACCCTGGCCCGGTAAGCAGACATAACCTTGTGTGCCTGTTGTTGATGTTATGGTACCTTGTCCCTGTTTGGGACCTTTTATATTTTCACACGACGGTGGCCGTTGGTGTCTTTGGTAGACACGGGGCCACCCAGGACTAGCCCAGTGGGGAGTGAGTCGGAGTGGCCGAGAGAGTGTCATGGCAATGGAGGGGTTTCGTCGAAATGCCGTTGGTCCACCCGAATGGGAGTGCGAGGCCATGAGTTCCGTGGTGTGGATACAGTGCGCTACCTCTGCAGAGTGTATTAAATCTATCGATAGTCAAGTCCACGGTTACGGACACGCTCGAAAGTAGGTCACACCATGGGTCAAGGTTTAAATAAATTTTGCACACTAAGTTATGAACGTCGCACTGTTGAGAAGATGATGGTGGGTAAACCATCTTGATGTTGGAGGCCAAGTGTTGGTCATTGTTGTGATCGCCGGAAATATCACCGTTTGAGACCAAGTATTGGTCATGGTTGTGATTGCCAGAAAGATCACCATTTGAGACTAAGTGTTGGTCATGGTTGTGACCACCAGAAAGATCACCGTTTGGTTACAAGGTAACCTGATCCAAGACCACGAGGTTGGTCCGTTCGTGATCCGAGAGCGATCACCGTTGGTAAGCAAGGCCAAGGGAATTTTATCACGAGATCATGATCACACCATGTATTATATGTTGTTGCATTGCTAATTGGTTAAGTATCATGATATTGTTTGGCATTATGTTTATGTTTGTTGTGAGCTTGCAAGTACATTCAATGTACTGACCTGGCATGTCATTCCAGCTTTCAGGAAAGTTTCGTTGGAAAGGAGTGATGTCCGAGTCTAGATCATGTCCACATCGATGTCCCTGTGCTTTGGAGTTCCGCTACGACGTTGTTCTACTGCCACGTAGTTGTTCTGATCGAGGCCCCTTTATGCTCACTAAATAATGTACATATTGTTCAGCCGCACCATGTGTGTCGCTTGGCCTCACCACCTATTGTAATATAAACTATGATCCGCTAGCATCAATTAAGCGGCTGTTTTCTATACCAAGATGTTGTGTGTTGCCAGAAGACATGGTCTCTGAGCTGGGAATGCATGGTAAACCGGTTTCTCTGAGACGGGGTGCCACAATTTGATATCTGTTCTCTTTAAATAGGCACCTCTCTGGTATGGTCAGGGTGGTATGTGCAAAAATACCCCGACCTCTCGTATTCACTCGCCACGTGGAAGCTAAAGTCAGGAAGGCGTGGAAGCCGATGGGCGCGACATTAAATGGAAAAGCCGAATCCCGCTCTTTAAGTCAGGGACTTTGAAGTAATCAAAGGGGGAACCCGCCTTGCAATGCCGAAGACAATCTGCGCATCGGACACCTCGTCATTGAATTCTGGTTTGGGGGATACTGAGGGAGTCCTGGATTAAGGGGTCCTCGGGCGTCCGACCTGTTGGACATGGGGTAGATTATTGGGCCATGAAGATACAAGATGGAAGATTTTTTCCCGTGTCCGGATAGGACTCTCCTTTGCATGGATGGCAAGTCAGGCGGCCGGATATACTATTTCCTTTCTATGTAACCGACTTTGTATAACCCTAGTCCCCTCCGGGGTCTATATAAACTGGAGGGTTTAGTCCGTAGAGACAATCATAATCAGATAGGCTAGACTTCTAGGGTTTTAGCCATTACGATCTCGTGGCAGATCAACTCTTGTAACCCCTGTATTCATCAATATTAATCTAGCAGGACGTAGGGTTTTACCTCCATCGAGAAGGCCCAAACCTGGGTAAACATTGTGTTCCCTGTCTCGTGTTACCATCAACCTCAGACGCACAGTTCAGGCCCCCTACCCGAGATCCGCCGGTTTTGACACCAACAAAGACCCCCTATACCCTGCATGCGGCCCGAAAAAAATGTATGGGTGGTGTGTGATTTGTGTTGGAGATATACCCTAGAGGCAACCATGTGATGATGACATTTCCATATGTATTCATGAGTCCTTTGTATTGTCCTTGAACATCATCAATGATATGTATCAATAAGTATGTGACTTGTTTGTGGAACTATGTATTGTATGATGATTGTTCTAATGGTCCCTAGTTGTCGGTGCAACAAACCCTGGGTCTGTTGCCCAGACTGTGCACACGCACGGGGACATGATCAAGGTGCCAACCCTAGTCAAATTACAAGAGACCAAGAGCTTTGAAGAACCAACATGCAGATCAAGAGGACCAAAGTCAAGCCAGAGAAGCCAGATGCCACCAGGAGAAAAGCCTCCCCTGGCGGGCAGGTGAGCTCGGCAGGGATGGGGTCACCTCTGGAAGAATATATCCAAGACATCCTGGCAGGGCCTGCCAGGGCTCACGGAGGCAAAACTAGCTCACCAACTGCTCCGCCACAACCCACGCCGTCAATCAATGCGGTGTGAAGCCGCAAGGTGGCTAAGTGGCAGCCATTCGCCACATGGCGACCTCTTTCTACAAGAAATGCCTACAGATGACACCCGTCTTGCAACGTGTCAAGCGAGCAGTCATGGAGCTAGCAAGATTGTCTGAGTAATTGACCACGAGTAGCCTCACCGGCACCCCATGACATTTCAAGACATCGGGGCCGGCTGCGCCCCTTACACCTCGCGGACGAAAGACCGATTCTTCGGGCCATTTGGTCCGATGGCCGGCTGCCAGAAGACACACCCCAATAGACGGCCCCCATGGGGCCGACATCTAGCAGGCGGCCCTATGCCACCTCAAAGTTTTCACCCATTCACTACGATGGGATGGGGCATGGCTATAGTGCAACCTGCCACCCCCAAATCTAGGGCGGAGCATGGCCACACTGCGGGCGTTCCAAGCGGACACCCCACACCCGGTGGGGCACTATTGCCATGCAGCCCGTGACATCACCTATGACATAGGGATCCATGCTCCCATGATGGGCGGTTGGTAGGGCCCGCAGGCGGCGGGCCCTACCTGTCCGCGAGCCACCAGAAGGTGGCGAACCCCTAGTAGGTGGCGTCAAGGGCGGTTCGACTCCTAATAGGAGGTCCTCCCTCCCCTTAAAGTCTGTGCGCCATTAACCAGATGAGATGGGGTGTGGCTACAGTGAGCGCCCGCCAGGCGGCGGGACTATAGCCACGCTCCCTCCGACAAAGCCTCCATCATCAGCAGCAATGCTACAGTATAAAGCCGCCAAGATGGCCCGTAGACGGCGGGCCCTACCTGTCGGCCGAGTTCACGACAGCCGGCAGGACCCACCAAGCGGCAGGCCCCAGCAGCCAGCGGAGAAGCCGGCGCCCAGAGATACTGACAACAGTGTCGTGGACTTGACAAGACAGATGTCCTAGCAGAAGGACTTAGTCATGGAGCCATCGCAACTAGGTTAGCTTGAAGGGGTTAAACGGGACAAAGGACACAGAGAGTTTGCCCAGGTTCGGCCCTCTCAAGGAGGTAAAAGCCTACTCCTACTTTATGTTGTATTGCTAGGGTTTCAAATACTAGGGAGCGAATATGATTGACCTAGCTCTCGATCGGTTGTCACTTGCCCCTAACTCGCCGCCGGGTCGTCCCTTTATATGCACAGGTTGACGCCCAACAGCTTACAGAGTCCCGGCCGGCTCATACACAACGTGTCCGGCTCGGTGACTAACTAAACTTGCCTTACAATACAAGTCATTCATATGGCGGTTCATCCTCTTGGGCCTTAAGTTGCCTCTGGTCTTGGGCCGTCAATGGGCTTGCTATGACCCGCCACCTTCATTGATAAGTCGTCAGTGGTATAACCCGGCCCCTCCTGGGCAGTTCATACCCAGTAGTTATATCCCCAACATTAGGCCCCGGGCTGATTTGAACTTGTTTATATCAATCTTCTATACCTGACTTGTCAAAATCCGCATCACTTGTTTGATAAACCTTGTTGTAACCTGCCATGATGTCATCTCTTACAATCTTCTTAAATTGCCATGATGTCATCTCGCATTAACTTCGCATGAGGCCCAGATCATTTTAACTGATCATTATCTTAATAAGCATCCCGAAAACCGAGGCATCCATATAGCCACAGGATGATTTTGGCCTCTTCGATTCCCGCGCTTGCCTTGTATCCACCCCCTTATAAATAGGGATAGTGGTCTTTATCATTTCCCCCTCGCTTCCTCCTTCGTCTTCCTCCTTCGCACAGCCACGCCAGTGCTCGAGCTCCGCCGTCGCGACCTCCAACTGCTGCATCAACTCAGGCCGCTACATCGACCTGATCGGACCAGAGAACTCCGGCGCGCCACCGCTGCTCCTCATCACCTGTAAGTGCTCATCCCCCTTTTATCTCAGATCTGTATTAGGGTTCGAGCCGCTCATCGGTGTTCTTTCCGTTCTTTAGTGTTTTCTTCAACTCTGATAGATTTTGATCTGGATAGGCCATAAATCTTGTGCAGAAGTAGTTTTAACATCATTTTCATTATTAGAATAGCATCTCTCCATAGAAGATCACATCCGGACATCAAAGCTTTCCACTGCCTCCACCTTAGGTTTAATTTCACTGTCTTTTATGAATTGCCATAGATCCAAAATTATAGCTTTAGCTTGTGAAATCTGTTTGTCCACCACTTAGCGAAATTTTCAATTGATAGATTTGAAGCACCAAAACTGCCATGGCGGCTTATGACATTAACCGTGACCCATCATATGACATTAGGCCACGTTTAAGCCACCATCATCCACCTAACTCAATAATCCAACAATATCCTTCCGGTTTAATCAGGCCGGCTTATTCATCCTCATAATTCAATCCTCCAGTTCAACAACCCGCACACTCTAAACTGTATCTTCATAGCCATTAACCTTGTACATCGGTTTAAAGAATAACTTGTAACTCGCCAAACATTTGCCAGTTTAATAACATCCTGAATCACCTTATTTAGGTCATGCACTCAATCATGACTAAGACCGTCACATCATGCGACTGGGTCCCGTCCATTGTTAACGAGATAATGCTCCAAGAGTATGTCAAGATTGGCTTTCTGTTGACAAAAAACATCATTCACTGGCGTGCTCTGAAACCGGACAAAGTCAGACCTCAGCCACAGGACGATGAAGTTATCGTTTTCACTGACCACATGAACCGGGGCTTCTCACCACCTAGGTTAAAATTCTTCCGTGACGTTCTGCATTTTCTACAACTTCATCCCCAAGACATCGGATCCAATTCCGCTTCCAATATCTGCAATTTCCAAGTCTTTTGTGAAGTATACCTTCAAAAAGAACCCAGTGTTGACCTCTTTAGAGAGTATTTTTTTTACTTAAACCACCAAAATGAATTCACCGACGGGCCCAACCAAGAACTTGGAGGGATCTCAATTCAGCGACGCAGAGACGCCATTTTCCCTTATGACCAGCTTCCAAGCCATCCCAAGGATTGGAATGAAACTTGGTTCTACTCAGGGGCAGAGCCAGGAATTTTATGGAGCCTGGGCAAGTTTGAGCCGAAGTGTCCATTGCAAAAATTAAAATCGAATTTTTGGAGCAACTCTTTTTTTCCTTAATACATTTTTTCGGTAGACACCAGAAGAACCAGATTTTGAAAGATCTTGCAAATTTTAGCTTTTTTGCTAGAAAGTACTTAAATTAATTTTGAATCAAACAAAATATACCTTATTTAAACCTTTTTAGACACAAATCTTTGAATTCTAGTGGTCAACACACGCCAATCCTTTTCCTAATGAGCGGATTTGAGTCTAACCCACCATGGCCATAAATAACATTAAAAATCAAGCTGGCAAGACAGGTAATCGATCCCGTGAGCTTGAAAGCACTGCCACTAGAGTAGGGCTTAGGTTGTGTTAAAATGTGCATATAGGTTCTATTAAACAATAATGAGCGTGTAGAAAAAGGGGGGGAGCTGACAAAATTGCAGGCAACAGGTAGGTTTCGTAAAAAACTCGACCAGTTAGAACAACCATGATTCAGATACACAACATATAAATAGCACCATAATCCTGATCCACAAATTTGCATTAATAGTGAAGTGAAACTATAAACATTGTAAATAGACATTTAATTTTAATGTGAAGTAATATATAACCTCAATGACCAAGAGCCCACTCTCAAACCTCAAAAATTAAAACCTCAAATTTTTACAAAAAAACTAGATACTTCGAGATAATACAATAACCATCCAGGGGAAAGGGAGGAAATAACTGACAGCTAATTGAACCAGTGCATACCTAGTAACGTATGAATAAGCCACAACTTCGCTCCTCCTCCTCCAAGAAAGAAAGCTATGGCCAGCGCCACCGCAGGTCCGCCTCGTCTCTGGTGGCCCTAGGGCCATGGGGGCGCGGTGGATCCTGCCAAGGGCCGGCGGGAGGGCTCCGTTTACTCATTTTCCCTATCTTGTTAGGGTTCGTGTCCTGCTCAGGAAGGCGAGACGACGACGGCTCCCTGAAGATGGAATAAAGGTCTCACCGCCTAGCCCCTGTTCCGGTGGTGCATCTAGCATCGTTGGTGGGCATGTGGAGGTGTGTCTCCAGCGGATCTATCTTTGGTGGATTTGCTTGGATCTCGTCGTTGTTCGTCTACGTTTGTGTGTCTTCGGGTTGAATCTTTCCAACCTACGTTATTCTTCATCGGCGGCGGTTGCTATTCTGGTGCGCTAGTCCTATGGGGCCTTAGCACGATGACTTCCCGACTGTCTACTACAACAAGTTGTGCCTGACTCCGGCGATGAAGGGGTGATGATGGTGGCGCGCCTTCGGCTCGCTTCAGTGCTTGTAGTCGTCGCTAGGTGATCTACGGATCTGGATGTAATTTTTATTTCTGGTGTTCATTGTACTGCCATGATTGAAGATGAATAGATCGGAAGTTTTTCCGAAAAAAATTAACGCATGAATAGCATAGATTTTTTTATATAAAAGATCGTGTTCCTTCTGGTCTGCTTGTAGGCCAGTAGGCCTTGTTCCATCTGAGTACGTAGGGCTCGTGAGGCATGTCTCACCTAACCATTATTAAATGAAGAAAGAAGCCCATTAGCCAACCACAATCAGCCTAGCTGCCCGGGTAAGGCACGATGCGTTGACCATTTTTCCTCGCGTAACGAGGCCATCGTAACTAGCACGTACCTAGTGAGCCCGGGCAAGCGCCCAGGGTCGCCGGGCGCTGGCTCCGCCACTGGTTCTACTGCAAAGATACTTCTCCTACTGATGAAAACCCTTTGCCAGGCTTCCGTGATCAGCGGCTCAACCCGAAGCACCCTCTTCCCGATCAACTTATCACTATTGAACGGGCCAAATTTGCACCTACCTTCTCAAAGGTTAGAGCATTATTGGGCAATGGATTAACTGGGGTTGACCTGGTTCAGTGCTGGGTAGCTTGGAGGATCATACCTTTAAGTCGCCGGTCCGGTTTAATGTGTACATATACCGGTGACACCAAAGATCCACTGCGTTATACTTCAACGCGTTTGTCTGATAAGGCCATCAATGAAATGACCAAGACTCTTCTCAATGAAAGCTTTGAGAGCTGCAAAAAAGTGGGTCTGAATCCCTTCTGCACACTTAACCCAGCACCAGATGTAAGTTTGTCGGATTTATGTACTTTACTTTATTGTTCACTAGCACATATGCCCGTGCGTTTCAACAGAAGATATAATTGGTGTGTCCAACAAAAGGCGTCCTCAACGGTGGACCACAGAGCGAGGAGCCACGGTCTTCTTGCAAGACATGTGTGGCTGACAAGTTCTTGATGGTTGTGGGAATGGTCAGCTTGTCAGCGAACACCAAACTTGTGCCTGCCTTTTTTCCTATGAGTCCGCCTCCATCTCGGCGGTGTTCCCTATGTTGCTGCTCGGGGATCTGGGAGGTTGTGTAGTGGTGATCTGGCCGGTTGTGGTTGCCTCCTCATTTGGTGATAGCACCAACGACCTTCCGGGCACGGTGGTTCGAGCTAGGTTTTGTGGAAGATGGTGAGCAGGTCTGACTCTCTTCTCCGACGGTGTTGGACGGAGACTTCCAATTTGTCGTCCGCCGAGCACGGGGATGATACTGGGCCGACGATTCATAGAGTTCGGCCTCGCCAATCTGCGACGAGCCACTCAATCGGCTCACAACGCTGCTCCAACTATGGTGGTACGTCGGACATGGTGTGTTGGGTTGATTGTCTTCCCTGTATTCAATGTCGACCTTCGAAGAAGATGTGTGCAGGGCGTTCAAAGAATTTATTACTTATTATTTTGTTTTTCCGTAGGTCTTTTGTGCATAGTTTCTAACACACCTGTATTTCCGGATACTTTTGTCTGAGTTTTGTGTGTATGCGCTAAATTTGCTCTATGCAATTAATATGCCTTTTTTAAATCCATCCATCCATGAACCCAGAGTCCTGTTGTGTGCCTAAGATAGTTTTGGTATGATTTTTGTACCACAATTATGATCAATCCATCCATACATCCATCTATGAACACGCAGTCCCGTTAATTGTTGGACACCCGAATGAATTGATCGCAGCATATAATCCAGCATATTCCATTTTCAAGAGTTAATTAACCTGCCATGCACCATCCCGCATCATAGAGAGCCAATCTTACATTCTTAAGAAGTTGTTCCCCACTACAAGGTATTCTCTTAACATGCAAATAGTCCAACTCAGCATGCCATGTCATCAGATACCAGCCAATCACAAGTCAGCGATTACAGGAGGGACCCACCATAGGTAGACAACAAATCATGTGATTAAATTTTAGTTTGCATGTAGTCATTCCCTGGTCACCGAAGAGACCATCGTTTCTTCTTAAATTCAGTTACAACTACAGAATGCACCTACCACAAGATAATCAGTACACCACGACCTTCTCTATCCTTGGTATTTTCCGCTGGCTACAATAGGGTGCGGCGTCTGGGATCCCATCTATGTGTGAGGAAGCTCCTCCGGTCCGGATCGCCTCGCCTCTATGACCCTTCCTAATTCTCTGAGATATGTCCCCCTTCGTTGTGGCAATTGTATCATCAAGATGTTGTCCGTGGTGCGCTGGTCCTCTCCATTATATCTCTCCGTTCTAGCCAAGATACCTCCGACGCCTCTGGGGATGTTCGATCCGTTCAGTTTGACTGGATCAGATCGAACTCTAGGGTTCTAGAGTTGGCTTTCTTTCCGGTCTGGTGGTGATGCCGGCCTGTGCCATGTAGCGGAGGGCTTTCTTTTTGGCCTTGAGGGGTTGGGCTGGTGGCGACGCAGGACATGACCTCCTTTTCCAGCAAGAAGTTGCAAGAGCCCTGGATCCAACTCCTTCTGCGGGTGTCGTCCCGGCTGATGCATAGACGAGCTTCTACTATGGCAATGGTAGCTTTATTTTTTGGCAAGCCGACCTGCCGTCTTATCTCTAATCTCTAATTTTGTATTCGGTACTCACAGTCCCCGCTTATGCATGTTGGTTAAACAAAATTTGTTTTCTGAACATGCATATACTCCGTATATCACAATAAAATCTCTCTCCCCTTATGGTAGGATGTATACTACAAGATGTGAGGTGCCTCTTCTTATTCAGCCGCAATTCTTTCATGAATACAATACAGACCACATATAATAAGTTTCAGTTTTACAAGCAAAATCCCATACTTCACATGCCATTGTTTTTCTTAGGCAACTACAATGGACATTCACGTGTCTTTTCTTTTACTTAATTTCATACCTTTCATATTTGTAATTGCTTTGATTTAGAATGATGATTGCAAGACTCTTGCCTGTATCTGGCTTACTCAAGCATCTTTGACAGGGAAAAGAAGATGTTGAAGAAATGCTTAAATATTTTTGCATGGTGTTGTCTGTACTATAGTCTTATATTTTTCCAAATGGCCCAAATTTGCGATGGATTTATGTTGCGTGGCCGATCAGGGAAGATGAAGAGGCATACATTATGCCCTTATATCTATTGCCTACTACAAATACATGTAAGGTTCCTTCATTTATTTTCAGTCTCTTCTTTGACCAAGGCTAGATTTCAAAGTAGAGACCACTAATATTTTCTTTCCTTGCAGATTTACTACATAAAACTGGTTGGATGCCACTTGAGTATTAATTCATCGAGGTGACATCCTCTATGATTTCACATTACTTTCTAATGCCAATCCAAAAATGCAGCTAATGTTTGTCCGTCCTTTAATTGCTTTGTATCATTTCAGGTTGTTCACCTTTGGTTACTCCAGAATTATTTTTGTTCTACATCTTTAGTTTAGCAATAATGTGTAGTTTTCCAAAACTGGTAATTCTCATTTCTATGTATCTATCTTCATCATCAAGGCTATGAAAGGAGAAACATGCGATTTACTTTATTTGGAACATATTATATATTCTAACCATTCAATTATTATTTCGAGCAAAGAGCTACTCAATTCATGAGCTGAAGTAATGGTCTCTGATTTCCCGAGTTCTTAGTTTTCATGTACAAGGAGACTGATTCACATTTTTTGTGAGTGTTTTCACTGTCTAATATTAACCATTTAATTTTGCTTGCCCAATATTACTTTATTAAGTTTTTCCTTTTCCTGATATTGATTAGTCACTATGTTATTCAGGATTTTCGTACAATCAAAGTATTCTGATAGGCATTTGATTGCTCATTTCCCAAATAATTTGCAGGTGGAATATCTCCATGTTTCACTTTGGACTATGACCCCCTGCACTGATGTTGTTCATATATTGTACTCATACCATCTTAAACCACATACTATTTCTAAAACTTTTTGCCTTCTGAACGCTTCAATGCACTTCTACGATATGCGTTAAACACGTTTTATCACTCTTCATTACTTTTTGTTGTGTGCATCTTTTGTCCTCTGCGCGTTAACTGATTTATGATAATTTATGATAGACAATGTGTTTCTCTACATGAATACTTGGCCATCTTTATTTGAATTGATTGATTTTCCAAGAGGGCAAGATGCACTTTTATTTGAGGCATGAAGAAAGTACAAAACTTATCTATCATCTTGACAAGATGAAATTTGTTTTGTATCTTCCTTCGGACTTTTCTAAACTACCTTCTATGAAATGTCTTTTTAGTCAGGTATCATTGAATTAAGATTTCAAAGTTTTGACACATATATTGATAGATAAAATGATACCAATTCAGACTATTGTTAAAACCGTGTGTGCACCCTTTATATAGGTGTAAAGGGGCATAACCTGTTTTAGGTTTTTGGGTTTACCTACCAGAGATGACCCCTAAAATGTTTGAAGACATTGAAGACAATGGTGGTATGTGAAGATATTCATAGTGAAGATTATGACATGAGAAGGCATTCACGTGAAGACTATGGAGTGCAAAGACATAGTTGTTTCATAGTTTCCGTTTCTTCTTTGTTGAGTCATAGGAACCACCGTACTGTTAAGTGGGGTCCAAGTGAACAAAGTCAGAGTGACTGATGTGATGCTCAACCAAATCCTATGTCTTCGATCGAAGACAATGAGAGCAAATCTTATCCAGAGCTGGATGAGTCAGCTTTACTTGTAGCCCAAGTCAAGCTGTCACATGTGTTTGAAATTTGACCATTGGACACGTGTCAGCTCCTTAGTGACCAAGGGTCATTTCGGACAAATCAGGTCGGGTTGCCTCCTGGCTATAAATAGCCCACCCCTTACACCATAAATTGGTGGCTGCTCAGAGTTAGTGCATGGCTTTTGTCGTTTGAGAGCAACCCACCTCCGAAGCATTTGAGAGAGATCCTTGCGAGGACAAAGCCCTAAACATCCAGAGCCAAAGAGTGTTAGGAATCACTGAAGTCTTTCTGTCTGCGTGACCTGAAGACTTGTTACACTTGAGGACTGTGAATCCTCCAGCCGGTTAGGCGTCACGTTTTGATCATTCAAGAGTCATTGTGGATTGCCGGTGAACGGAGTCTATGAAGGTTTGGAAGTCTACCTTGAAGACTTACCAGAGTGATTGAGAAACGATTGGGTGTCCTTAGTTCAAGGGGAATAAGGTGAAGACGTGGTCTTTTGAGTTGAATCTCAGCCTCCCTAACCATATGTACAGTTGTCACAACAACTGGAACTGGTCTACCAAATCCTTGTCTTCACCAAGCAACTGGTTCTATCCTTCACTTTCCTTTATTTTACAGCTTGTCTTCATGAAGTCATTGTCTGCCTATATGATCTGATTGACTTCACTAAGTGAAGACTATTTACTATTTGGCTTCATATTGTCTTCCATCTTGATCCTTTCTACCTAGTTGCTCACAGTCTTCGTGTTTTCACTTCATTGCAATCTTGACTATGGCTTGTCTAGTGTAGTCTACCTTCCGCTGCATATCAATAGGTTCATTTCTATTGTTTGTCTTCAAAGACCTCATGTTTTTGAAGACTCACATAAAAATCGCCTATTCGCTCCCCCTCTAGTCGATAACTAGCACTTTCAACCATGTATTGACATGTCACAAGAGATGAATCTCAAAAAAATATTCAAATCAAATATAAATCAGAAAATAAGGCTTTCATAGCCCGCCAAGCCTCAAAGTCAAGTGATGTTCACACTACAAAAAAACATATCCGTGACATTTTGGGCCGAACGAATTTTTTTCCTGTCATACATATGACACTTCTAGTACGATAACTGTGACAAAACCCGGTATCATCATAGATGTGGGGGGCTCCTACTTCTATGACAAAAAATCATGACAGAAAATGGGCTTTTCGTCCTGGGCGGGCCGGAGACGCAGCTGCATGACATTCTTTGGGCCATCCATGACAAAAAAACCATGGTAGAAGCATGGGGGAGGAAAATTTCGGGGAGTTCCCGGTTACAGTGGGAGGTGTTGGGGAACGTAGTAGAAATTCAAAATTTTCTATGCATCACCAAGATCAATCTATGGAGTAATCTAGCAACGAGGGGAAGGAGAGTGCATCTACATACCCTTGTAGATCGCTAAGCGGAAGCGTTCAAGTGAACGGGGTTGAAGGAGTCGTACTCGTCATGATCCAAATCACCGGAGATCCTAGTGCCGAACGGACGACACCTCCGCGTTCAACACACTACAGCCCGGTGACGTCTCCCATGCCTTGATCCAGTAAGGAGAGAGGGAGAGGTTGAGGAAGACTCCATCCAGCAGCAGCACAACGGCGTGGTGGTGGTGGAGGAGCGTGGTACTCCAGCAGGGCTTCTCCAAGCACCGCAAGAGACGAGGAGGGAGAGGGGTAGGGCTGCGCCAAGAAGGAGAGGAACTCGTGTGTCTTGGGCAGCCCAAACCTCAAGTATATATAGGGGAAGGGGAGGGGCTGCACCCCCACCTAGGGTTCCCTCCCTAGGGGTGGCGGTAGCCCCCAGATCCCATCTGGGTGGCGGCCAGGTGGAGGGGAGAGGGAGGCGCACCAGGCATGGGCCCTAAGGCCCATCTGCCCTTAGGGTTTGCCCCCCTCCTCCCCTTAGGCGCCTTGGGCCCTTGTGGGGGGGGGGCGCACCAGCCCACCTGGGGCTGCTCCCCTCCCACACTTGGCCCTTGAAGCCCTCCGGGGCTTGTGGCCCCATTTGGTGGAGCCCCGGGACCCTCCCGGTGGTCCCGGTACGTTACCGATAAACCCCGAAACTTTTCTGGTGACCAAAACAGGACTTCCCATATATAAATCTTTACCTCCGGACCATTTCGGAACTCCTCGTGACGTTCGGGATCTCATCCGGGACTCCGAACAACATTCGGTAACCACATACAAACTTCCTTTATAACCCTAGCGTCATCGAACCTTAAGTGTGTAGACCCTACGGGTTCGGGAACCATGCAGACATGACCGAGATGTCCTCCGGTCAATAACCAACAGAGGGATCTGGATACCCATATTGGTTCCGACATGTTCCACGATGATCTCATCGGATGAACCACGATGTGAAGGACTTAATCAATCCCGTATACAATTCCCTTTGTCTAGCGGTATGATACTTGCCCGAGATTCAATCGTCGGTATCTCGATACCTTGTTCAATCTCGTTACCGGCAAGTCTCTTTACTCGTTCCGTAACACATCATCCCATGATCAACTCCTTGATCACATTGTGCACATTATGATGATGTCCTACCGAGTGGGCCAAGAGATACCTCTTCGTCACACGGAGTGACAAATCCCAGTCTCGATTCGTGCCAACCCAACAGACACTTTCGGAGATACCTGTAGTGTACCTTTATAGCCACCCAGTTACGTTGTGATGTTTGGCACACCCAAAGTATTCCTACGGTATCCAGGAGTTGCACAATCTCATGGTCTAAGGAAATGATACTTGACATTAGAAAAGCTTTAGCATGCGAACTACACGATCTTGTGCTATGCTTAGGATTGGGTCTTGTCCATCACATCATTCTTCTAATGATGTGATCCCGTTATCAATGACATCCAATGTCCATGGTCAGGAAACCGTAACCATCTATTGATCAACGAGCTAGTCAACTAGAGGCTTACTAGGGACATGGTGTTGTCTATGTATCCACACATGTATCTGAGTTTCCTATCAATACAATTCTAGCATGGATAATAAACGATTATCATGAACAAGGAAATATAATAATAACCAATTTATTATTGCCTCTAGGGCATATTTCCAACAGGAGGTTGGGGTCCGAGCGATGCGCGTTTCTCTCGTACACATACGCGTGTGTGTGCGAGGCGTTGGCTCTAATTGAACCCGAGCGAGGCGTTGGGCTCTAATTGAACCCGAGTGATTGCACTACAGGCTACGTGTTACTGAACCCGAGCAATCGATCGATGGCTGTTAACTGAACCCGATCGAGCGATTCCTTCGCTACTGCTGCTAACTGAAGCCGATCGATTGGATGA
>NC_041380.1:91515662-91570883 GCF_002162155.2 Triticum dicoccoides | reverse complement strand
GGAGGGGTGCCCGTGGAGGGGTGGTTGAACAGGACCCCGTGGTGTGGAGGGCTGGATGAATAGTAGACGATGGAGTAGCGCGCGGTGGAGGCTGGATGAATAGGAGCCCATGGAGGCTGGAGGAAGTCGACGGTGGAGATGAACAGTATCCCGTGGAGTCCCGTTTTGCGGTACGCCACACCCCTCCCGATGAACAGGACCCCTGTTTTGACCGTAGGAGGTCCGTTTCATCTGTTTTGCGGTACGCCACACCCCTCCCGATCAATAGGACCCCCATTTCGACCGTAGGAGGTCCATTTCCTCCATTTTGCGGTACGCCACACCCCTCCCGATCAACAGGAACCCCGTTTCGACCGTAGGAGGTCCGTTTCCTCCGTTTCGCGGTATGCCAGGCCTCGTTTCCATCGCTTGTTCCGTCCAAGCCCTTCCGATGAACACGACCACACATTCCGTTCCGACCCAGCCGGTTGGCTCCGACGCGTTCCGTTGCCTCCTGATGAACACGACGCATTCCGTTGCCTCCCAATGAACACGACGCATTCCGTTGCCTTCCCATGAACACGACACATTCCATTTTCTCCCCATGAACACGACGACGACGCTGTTTCTCCGTTCTGACCCAGCCATGTACATGAGCCCTCGCCGCACATATGCGCGAGTAGGCGTTCGAGACCCCGCCCGTATGTACACATACGTGGCCGTATTTTCTTTGTTGCACCCTGGCTGCTGTACGTACGTGTACATGCTACGTGCGCGCCTCTACTACGACACGTGTGCGTCTCTACATCCACTAGTATATATGTATGTACACGTTCGCGACCAGAATGACAACGCTACGTACACTTCGACCAGGTGGGTCCCGACTATCAGGCACTTCCTTGCGTGCGAAGATGTAGCTGGTGGGTCCCAACAGTCAGGGGGGAAAATCATTTTTTAGCCCGGACGCACTTCCTTGCGTGCGAAGATGTAGCTGGTGGGTCCCAGCAATCAGTGGGGCAAATTGTTTTTTTTTCCGGAGGCAATTCCTTGCGTGCGAAGATGTAGCTGGTGGGTTCCAGCAGTCAGGGGGAAACGTTTTTTTCGCGAAATACAGTGGCCCGTCTGGTGGGTCCCAGCTGTCAGGTGGAGGAATCATTATTTTCCGCATAATAAGGAGGCACTTACTTGCTGCGGCCGTGGACCCAGCTATCAGCCTCTCCACGTACAGTCCATGTCCGATGGAAGTCGTTCTTGACCACGTTGACCACGCCGCGCCGAGAGCACCAGGGCGGTGGACGAGGGCGAGGCCTAGGAAGGGGACGACGCGGAGCCGGGGAAGACGCGACAGTGGAAGCCCGCGGGGAGAGGAGTACGAGGGTTCACTGGTTTGGTTTCGGTGTGAGGCTGCCGTCACCGCAGTGCCTAGCCAGCGGTGGGAATAGTAGGGGCGGTGAGGCCTCTGCGGCAGCACATCCGACCACGGGAGGCAGGAGCATGCGTCACGACCGGCGCTGCTTTGGGCGGCCAGAGCAAGAAGACCAGAGGTTGAAGAAGCACTACGGCCGTTGGATGGACATCGTACGATCACTGGAGCTAGAATCGTTTATATTGACTAAGTTGACAAAGCCCTCCGTCCCCGTCAACTTAGTAGGCCCACAAGTCAGCCTCCCACCAAGGTGGGTCCCAGCTAGCAGGGGGTATTCATTTTTTGTGCGTAATAAGGAGGCACTTCCGGTGGGTTCGAGCTGACAGCAGGGGAACGTTTTTTTGCGAAATACGATGGCCCGTCGTGTGGGTCCCAGCAGTCAGGGGCAAATGTTTTTTTCACAAAATACTGGTGGGCGTCCGGTGGGTCCCTGTTGTCAGGTGGAGGAATAATTATTTTCCGCGTAATAAGGAGGCACTTCCTTGCGGCTGCCGTGGACCCAACTATCAGCCTCTCCACGTACAGTATTCTTCCGATGGAATTCGGTCGTTGATGACATTGACCACGCCGCGCCGAGAGCACCACGCCGGTGGACGAAGGCGAGGCCTAGGAAGGGGACGGCGCGGAGCCGGGGAAGACGTGGCAGTGGATGCCCACGCGGAGAGGAGTACGAGGGTTCACTGGTTCGGCTGCGCTGCCGTCGCTACAGAATAACAGGGGGTGTGGGTGAGTGGAGTGGAGGGATGGCTTGGCCAGTGGTGGGAGTAGTATGGGGGCGGTGAGGCCTCCGCGGCAGCACAGCCGGCCACGGGAGGCAGGAGTAGGCGGCACGACCGACACTGCTTTGGGCGGCTGGAGCAAGAAGACCAGAGGTTGAAGAAGCACTACGGCCGTTGGATGGACATCGTACGGTTAGTCGAGATAGAATCGTGCATATTGACTAAGTTGACAAAGCCCTTCGTCCCTCTCAACTTAGTAGACCCACTATACTGGGTCGCAGCTAGCAGGGGGAGTATTCATTTATTTGTGCATAATAAGGAGGCACTTCCTTGCGTGCAAAGATATAGCTGGTGGGTCCGAGCTGTCAGCGGGGGTAACATTTTTTTCACGAAATACGGAGGCCCTTTCGGTGGGTCCCAGATGTTAGGTGGAGGAATCATTATTTTGCGCTTAATAAGGAGGCATTTCCTTGCGTGCGGCCGTGGACCCAGCTGTCAGCCTCTCCACGTACAGTCCACTTCAGATGCATGTCGGTCGTTGACCACGTTGACCACGCCACGCCGAGAGCACCAGGGCGGTGGACGACGGCGAGGCCTAGGAAGGGAATGACACGGAGGCAGGGAAGACTCGACAGTTGTTTTTGTTTCCCACGCGGAGGGGAGTACGACTGTACGAGGGTTTACTGGTTCGTCTGCCGTCGCCGGTGAATAACATCAGGTGTGGGTGAGTAGAGGGATGGCTAGGCCAGCGATGGGAGTACGGTGGGGCGGTGAGGCCTGCGCGGCATTACAGCCGGCCACGGGAAGGAGGGAACATGCAGTCCCGCCGGCGCTTGTTTGAGCGGCAGGAGCAGGAAGAGCAAAGATTGAAGAAGCACGACGGCCGTTGGATGGACATCCAACAGTATATAGGCCATCTATGGAAAGCCTCAAATATGTGGAAAACAACATACAACCCATCTGCCATTATTTTAAATAATTTACAGCCCATTTGCTAATTCTTACGGGTTTTTGGAGCCCATATTCTTTTTGTTAGCATTACAACCCATATTGTGGGCACGGTTAAAAAATTATACGAAATTTTACATATGTCGGTGCGGTCTGAACTGTTTTTAATCCCGAAATTTCAAGTCACATTCAGATTGATTTTAAAAATAAATGTATATCAATATAAAATCCAATAAATTGTCCACGCATAAAAATCAATGCAATTTAAAATCTCGAAATGAAAAAAAAGATATTTGAAACTAATTGCCGGTTTGATGTGTTTTAAAAATGTACAGCCCATTTCTCCTTACTGATAGGCCATTTTCTTGGCCAGCCGAATGAAGCTCTCCTTGTCTTAAAAGATTTGCAGCCCAACAGGCCTGATAAAGCGACTTACTTGACATATCACAAAAAAACTGGGTTAGCCATTTTCAGAAAGAAAAAAAACTACTAGGCTGGTCTGTGGTAAACATAAAAGAAAAGGCTGTCTAGACAGGCCAGAGTGTCCCGCACAGCCCAGTTGACACCCTGCTTCCGTCTCAAAAACAAATTAGATAAATGCCACTCCAATTATGGCGATTCATAAAAATGCCACTGCAATTTCTAAACTTTGAAAAATGCTACTGCAATTTTTGCAAACTTTGAAAAACGCCACTGTAGTTTGCAAACTTTGAAAAACGCCACTCCAGACTTCAAAAAATGCCACTAGAAATGGCATGAAATGGCATTTTTCGAATTATGGAAATTGAAGTGGCATTTCTCGGATACACCAGATTTGGAGTGGCATTTATCAAATTAACCCAAAACAAAAATAACTGGGAGAGCTACTGGGTCCCTGGTGTCAGCCGTTCGTTGTGCAATTCTCTCATTTATTGACTACGTTGACAATGGCATGGGACCCAGATGTCAGAAATCCACTAGGAGGAGCCATTTTTTTATTGGCTTGAAATAAGGAGGCACTTGCTTGCATACTGCCATGACCTTGGCGGGTCCCTGCTGTCATCCTCTCCACGTACAATCATCTCTTGATTGTGTATGCGTCAACTTGCTAGGCCCACAAATCAGCCTCTAAACCCATGGAGGACAAATACAACCCATTTTAAAAAATAACATCCCATTCTATATGTTCAAATAGAAAGTTCAACATTCAGAGCAAAGTAACAGGTCTGATCCACATATAGAGTACTGAACTTCCACGTTGACAACCATCATAGCCAAGTTAACTATCTACTCCCACTAATACTCTAGTAGTGTACAAGTACTAACTTACTCTTAGCTAACTAGACGATGCTGGCTGCCATCTGTGGTACACGCTAAACACCGACACTGGCGTCATGCGCCTCGCCTCGGACTTGCAAGAGGTGCGATAGGGCGCGTTGCTCGCGCACGTTGGCCCTTTCCATGCCGGCGTGGTCCACCGAAGCTTCGGCTTCCAAACGGGAAACCCACTTGACGAGCTGGTAGTAAAAATCGGCGTCGCAAACGCGTGCATGCCCGACAGCCTCCAGGGCTATTTGCCAAGCGCCGACCTCCATGTAGTCGGCCTAGTTGCGGGCGCTCTGCTCGCGACTCAGAGCGTCGGTGCGCTGCTGCTCCATGTCCCGCTGGGGGCGCAAATCAGCGATACGCTGCTCCTCCGCCAGGCGGTCGCGCTCCAATAACTCCTGCTCATCCGCCATGTGGTCACGCTCCAACAACTCCTCGATCTCCGCATTGCCATCTAAAGACAGATAGAATGCCTCCTCCCTCCATCTTCCTTCCGGTGAAAACCCAAACACTAGTTCCGGCGGTGACCACCTCCGGCGTCACCTACCACAGACGGGCGGGGCATGGCGGACGTGGCGAGCGACGTCGGGCCGGTGGGGGCTTATGAGGATATGGCGAGTTGGGTCACGGTGGCACCAGAGAAGACCGGGAAATAATACTTATAGGCGGAAAGTAGCGCGACGGTCATCGGAATTCAATGCATAATGGCTTAGCGCGCCAGCTTGCCGTGGAAAACTATAGAAACTGAAATTATGACTGTGCTGTCTCGTCCCGTCTGGGTCGCATGCCGGCATGGCGGTCAAATGAGTGCACTCGAATCATCTCCCTCCTTGTCAATAATGATTCCACGGATTTAAAAAGCCTACAACAATTAAAGCGTATCTTTTTTTGCATCAGTTAGCTGCCTTAATTACGGCCGGCTGCATGCAGGCACTCAGAATCGCTCGCAGGCAGTACACGAAGCAGCATGCAACGAGTCACAACCGAGGGCACGCATGTAGCCACTTAAATCGCTGGAATTAATTAGGCTTAAACTTTTGCATGTCGTTAATTATTGCCATGCCTTGGTCTTGTTGCTTTGCTCACGGGACTAATAAACCCGGACGGAGGGAGTACCTTGGTTGGTGAGAGGTTTGAATTAAGCCCTGCAAACCGGAAAGGATGTACTAGTACGTGCGTGATCCGCTATTTATTCGTGTAGGATCGAGTAGGTCGTTTCTTGAATTGAGCCCTGCAAACCGGAAAGGAGGTAGTACGTGCGTGATCCGCTATTTATCCGTGTAGGATCGATAGTGTAGCTTGTCTGTTTCTTCAGAGGTAGGCATTTTTATCCATGTAGGATCGATAGTGTAGCTTGTCAGTTTCTTCAGAGGTAGGCATTTTTATTCAAAAAACTGCCACTTCACATCTTGCGTCGCAAATAAAGCTGCCAGGAGCGCATTTTAGGCTAGCTAGTGATCGATCAGTAACTTGTAAACACTGAGCGAACAGAAATAAGTAACAATTAATGCATCTCAATGATTCACAGATCATATACAAATATGTAGCTCCAAAAGCAAAGATCAGCCACTTCGGATCTTGCGTCGCAACTAAAACTAACTAGTACAATTCCCATACATAAGATCAACATGTTAATGCATATCAATGATTCACAGATCATATACAAATATGTAGCTCCAAAAGCAAAGATCTAGAAAAAACATCTGTTCTTCCTACTAACATGGATGCTTCTCTTGGGCAACATTCAGTATAGACTGAAAGACAAATTTGTTTGTGAAGTCTACAATTCCTCTTGCAAACGTAAGTGGTTTCACCAATAGCTGGAACCATGAGAATGAACCACACATGATGGAGGAACATCCACTGAAATATGATTTGGTCTTCTCTCGATCACACCGCGAGACTATTTTCGGAATAGAAACTTTAACTTAGGCAAATGATGCCCATTGTATAATCAGACCAAAGCAATGAAGCACCTAGTGTTGGCCAATAAATAGTACAGTACTACTTTTCTGCAGTCCATGAAGTGACTATCCAATCTTTCCGTGTCTATTTTCAAATGGCACTGCATGCAGTGACTATACTATTCTCTTGTGCAGTTCAACCAAAATTGCGGACACTTTGTTTGTTTGCAAAATAGCAACGGGCAGACATCTCTGTCTGCACAAATATCAAGCAGCTAGTAAACATACACCACACCTTGTATTTTTGGTTTAAACATGTCTCTTCCGCTTAGCATCTGTCATGTTCTGCACTGGACAATCTGATACAATTATGTTTTGCCCTGGACAATTTCATACTGAATTGATTTGCTGGTTCATAGCAGAAATATAGCGCCTATTCTTCATCAAACCAAGGATATCCATGTTCGCAGTGATGGAAGAGGTGAAATCGATACAACCGAAATTGAGCATCCAATCATTGAATCCTGTCCTGCACCTCCAATGTAGGTCCACCCTGCCAATAAATTCACATGCAAACCACTACTATTACTATCTAATGACAGTACAAAAAGAGTAGCAAGATAGTAGCAAACCATGTACCTTCGTAATGAACAGCTCATAGTGCCACCAATTGGATATAAAGGTTTGGAAAAAAACATGCTCCTAATGTTGAACCGGTTGGACTCTTTGTGCAGTTCCACTAAAATCGAGCATCCCTCTTTGCATAGATATTGAAAGTGTGATTACTCCAAAAGTGGCACTAATTGAAGCATAGACTCACAAATATAAGCATTCCGATTTCTTAATGGGAAAAGGTAGCAAGACTATTTCTAACCACCTGTTTGAAGGAATAAATAAAGCAACAACGTCTGATGTCAGGAAGGCATACCTAGTTTTTTTTCTGAAAAACTGAGCCATTCCTGACCTTTCCTCTTCTTTTAAGCAAATTTTGTGCAGTTCTACCAAAATAAAATGCCATCACCGTCTTGACAATTCAGTGACACTGTATAAAAGGAAATGACTTAACATTACATCATGATGTCAGGTATGTAGTCGACAGGCATTAGATACAAACATATAGACCTCCTCCGATAACATAATGAACATTAATCTTAACAAAGGTGTGACTAGCTTTACCGGGATAATTTGAGTGAACTCTACACCCTTTGTTCCTTTATATAAGACGTTTTCGCGGTTCAATTTAAAGTACCCAAACGTCTAGTATTTAGATAAACATGTAGTAGTTTTCTTGAGCACATATCCGGGAAAGCTTGCCACACTTTATTTATGTCCATATGCTAATGCAACACCATTCAAATACTACAAATATACACTAATCCAGTGGCTAGTGCAACAGTAGAGTTGTTAGTTTATTACAGTGTATAGTACAATAGTTTTACTGAACAAATTTCAATAAACTCTAGCACTGGAAGGTTTCTATAAGAATTATAAATACAAAATGTAAAGGTAACCAGTTTCAGCATTGGTATACTAGCTGTGCATGAGCGTTAAACCAAATACAAAAGTCTGAAGGTAACTAGCATTATTAACTAATAACAGTATAAAAAATTGCAAACCATATACCTCCAAGGTAAATATCATTTCGAACTCGGGGGGACCTTAAAAATTGCTATCCCAATCTTGATAATCGATCAAACATAAAAACTTGATCGAATGAATCAAGAGAATAGCCGGAGGAGGAGGTGCCCACTCTTGACCTTTCCTCTTGTCTTCATAATTGTCTGTGCAGTTTAACCAAAATAAAATGACATCGACGCCTTGGCATTTTGGCGACACTGTACAAAAAAATTAACTTATCTCATGAAAGTGAGGTATGTAATCTATAAGCATTAACAGTGCAAAAATCTGAAGGTAGTAACAAGTTTCATTGTTGGTATACTGGCTGTGCAACAACATTAGAATTCCTTAGCTGAAAAATCTTTAATACATCCACAATCAACAGCTAACCCTAAAATAATCCAGTGGCATTAAATGGCATTGCTTAAATTTATCGGTGGCATTAGACTGAGAGCGGCATTAGTTAAATGTGGCATCACTTTGGCAGTAGCATTGCTTGACTTGATTGCTGGCGTTATACTAACAACAAAAAAAGTGGCAATAAGAGCATGGGAGGCCCATTCGGACAGTGGGCGCACCAGTACGATGTACCTCCACGGACGTAGAGTGGTGAGGGATGTATGGTTGCCCAGAGCAAGAAATATCCAGGCAGCATATGTGGATTATGTCCCATTTTTGTTCTCTTTAGCCACCTTTTTCCTATGCGAGGACAACAAACCGATCGACCTGGTCATTATCTATTGCGTTGTCATGCCTTTCCACCCTTCTACAACCAAGAGACACGAGACTCGTTCCTTAGCTACTGATTTTCCCCTTTTCAACCTAGATGCGGGTTCGACGCCTACTCTCTTGGACAGTACAGTCTTCCTTCCTTTCCTTATTCAACCCAGACATGGATTAGTCTGCATGAAGTAGGGTTTCCTTTAATAGTGCAAATTATGGTTTTTGTCTGCGTGGCCAGCAGAGCAGAGGATAGCAAATTGGGAAGATGGTGGAGTGGAAAAAGATCCACATGCAACGACGTGGCAGATGGGGCAATAGAACAAGGTTATGGTTCAAAAAGAGGTAGCATACCTGAGGGTCGGCGGGAAGTGGCTTCGCTCGTGGTCGTCGTCCTCCGCACACACTACGACAGCGAGCTTGGGGACGGCGGCCATCCCGTGCGGGCGCTAGGTCTGAGAGGACGGCCTTGTCGTCAGTGCGTGACCTCGCTCGCCGACGACGAGTGCGTCAATGCTGCACATCCTTTTCTTCCCCGGCGGATCTGTGACCACCGGTGAGGAGGGAGAGAGGGCCTGTCTTTTTTAGATCTGGAGAGAGGGTGGTAGTGTGAGAAGCAAGTGGGAAGCCGTTAGCAAGAAAGCGCTGAAGCTCCAGCCTATATATCTTTTTTATACTACTAGTACTGGAGGTGGAGTAGTGGTAGAGTAGTTTATATTTTCTCTGCGTACAGTACCAGTTAGTCGTGCTTCAAAACTGATCAGCACATCATTAAAAAACAAAGGTCGATAACTAATGCGGCACCTCGGACCAACGCGGCCAGATCGCATTTTGCACGAGAAATTACACACCATGTTTCGTTGACATGTGGTCCCGTTCCAACATATCGGTGAGACGACGGCGAGTAGTAGGAGTATTTCCGAATGGACATGTAGGCCGGGGCGCCTCTTCGTTAACCGTGGCAAACTCGCAACCGTCCACCGACTCTTCTCCTTTCCCTCTCGATTTGGAACTGCTGTCGCACGCTCTTCCTGTCCCTCCTCCATTTTCCTTCAGCCCTTCACCCTTTCTTCTGCCATTGTTCGATCGTCTTCTCCATGGAGGGAACAGGCCGGAAACGACCCCGTTATTCTTGCCCCGATATGAAAGATGACATGGTGGAGGAACTAATTGATCGGTGCGACATCATCACCTCGGCTAGCATGGCAGGTTCGTTCAAGCCCATTCTCGACTCAACTAATAACATAATTACAAGGAACCCAAGAGTCAATGAGCGGTTTGATCTCCCCTATCTTCTTCGCCGTGACCCTGATGACTGGCGCTGGCACGACGGAGGCCTCGCCTTGTGCAAGTTGATGCCGCTTGATAATGATATGTATCATGTTAAGATGCCATCGCTTGAGGGCAAGGCTTGGGCGGGAGCAAATGGAGATTGGGTTGTTTACATTGGGTCCAACTGCGAGTGGGAACTTGTGAATGTGTACACTCGTGACCGGGTTCCACTTCCAAAAATCTCATCAGACTGCCCAGAGGTTGAGCACACCGGTATTGCACACACGTTCAAATACGATCATGGTGACTGTCTTCTATGGAAGATAGCAATTTGTCGAGTTCCCAACCGATCTTGGAATTATAACAACTATCAAGTTGTTGCTATCTTCGACAAGCTTGTTGTCGTACTTGGTGGTTTCACTCGATGGATATTGCTCAAAAATCAGTTTGTGTACACGGATGAGTACTGTGATGCAATTCAATACGAGGGCCTTGTGTTTGCTGCCACCACTCATGGCACTGTTTTTGCATGGGATCCTCGTAGTTTTGGTACGTTTGTCTTCCACCGTAATTATAATTGTTTCATCCACATGCATGCGGGTTAGCAAGTTTCCCTTTACTAATTAACCTTCTTCTTGTGTTTCCATGGTCCTGTGAACATCCCACCACCTATACTTGAAAATTTTTATAACCAAGGGGGAGATGACGATGGTGATGATCACGAGCATGAGGACGAGCAGCACCCATATACTCTGTGGCGCCTGGCAACTAATTCCGATGGATCACCTCTTCTTGTGTGTATACAACCCATTGATGATGTTACTGCTAAGGAAGCAGGTGTAGTCTCCCATGGTTGCACTCTTCGGACCTATTCCAACACCCGTTGCATGGTATTCGGGATGGATACTAGTGTGCTAGCGCCAAGTCCTTCTCCCTGGTACAGAATTGATAGTCTTGGAGAAAACTCGCTGTTCCTTGGACAAAACTATCCGATGATGGTGAAAGGCGATCCAACTGCTGTTGACACAACGTTACTAGTACCATTTATGAGAAGCAACTATGTCTATACTTTAGACATTTGGGTGGTTCCCTACCCTGGTACTGATATAGTAGGCCGCTTCTACCTGGATGATTAGTCCTGCGTTGGTTTCCAGATCAACAATCGATGGCCCGTCCCAGAGAATCACTTGTGGTTCAAAGCAAGCGTTTCCAACGCCGAGGAATGGTTGAGTTGAAGTTCATTTCATTGCTTGCTATTTGTTGTGTGGTGAAAACTTTAGTATTTATAATGTATCCTTGTTGTCGATGTGGGTTGATGACTTGTTGTATGTAATAAAATGATATGCCTGTGATAAACTTACTAAATTTATGAATGGCTTTCGAGTCGCTTATCTGAGTGAGTGGTGCGATGAGGCAAAAAATATTTTCCCAATACATAATTGTACGTGCATTACAAGAGGTTATCGGATGAGGCCAATCAAAAATAGTAGTACACTATTTGTACTAGCTTCACATGCTTCGCGCGTCGGGCGGGTGTTTTTACTGTAGCCATATGTTAATGTGTTCGCTGCACGTAACCAGCACCTTGAATCCTCGATACTAGTACTATATAGTAGGAGTAAGTAGTAGGAGTAGTAGGGTGGCATGGGCTAGAACAAGCATTCACGTCCAGGAGTACGACACACGCCACCACCACGACATCCATCTGACACCATATTATTTCTTGGAGTCCGTGCTAGAGTAATCTCTTCAACCTCGTCGTTTCTCTAACTTCAGCCATCGCGCGGCGGGTGAGGTGGGGGTTTGCCGATAGTCGTTTTCCTTAACTGCGGTCCCACTTGTAAGGCCAACTCCAACGCATGACCCCAAATGGACCTCCGTTTTGCATGAACTCCAACGATAATTTTGACTAGAAAAGCAAGACCAAAGAAAACAAGAACCACAAGAATACATTTTACTACTCGTGTAAGTTGGATTAGTGCCTTCTCGATGCATTCATTGTTGATCTGCGGAGGCTCAATCTTGCGTGCTTCTTTCTTCTTCGAGTGTAAGGAAGTAGATGTTGCTTCCTCGCATCTAGTCTCATTTCTAGCCTCTATTCTAGTAGGAGTATCAACAAGTGCACTAATCTCATCTCTAGCCTCTGTGCTAGCTAAAAGTGATAGAACATCTACTAAATTGTGCTATATCAATATATGGATGTACTCTTCTTCCCAATACAAAAACTTGCATCCATTCTACTCCCTCCGTTGCACAATATATGCCTTCTATTTGTCAAAATATATATGTATCTAGACATGTTTTAGTATATAGGTACATCCATTTTTGGATAAATGGAAGTCAAGTATTTTGGAACGGAGGGAGTACACAATAAATTTTTTAAGTTAGCACAACTAGTCTAATCCGAGAGGACAACCGAAGATTTGGTCGGGTTCTTCCTCCTTTTGCCGACACGTGGGACATCCAGCATCCAGGTCGTGTCATGAAAGAAAATAGAGTGGTAGTTGAAGCCACGAGATGTGCATCTTGGGTTAAACTGTAAATAGAATCTTACTACTCTTGAGTAACTCCAAAAGCGGCCACCAAAGATCTTTATTGGATTTGTTTTTCATCACCAGCACATCGAGGTGAAAGATGTGCAGGTTCAGTGGGTCCTCTTGCGTTTTCACTGACATGTGGGGCCGCATGTGAGCAAACAGACGATGAGCTCCCCTCGTCCGCTGGCTAGCTAAGAAGAGAGATAGAGGAGGGCTGAGCACGGACTGCAGGAAATTTGTTCTACGTACCTCGATATAGGCTCGATATAGTGGGCTGGCATGGGCCATAACAAGCATTCACGTCTAGCAGTACGACACACACCACCCACACGAGTCCCATCCGACACCAATTTTCTTGGAGTCCGTGCTACAACCATCTCTTCTCCCTCCAGTTTTCTCAGCCATCGCGCGGTGGGCGGGGTGGGGGTTTGCCCATAGTCGGTTTGCTCAACTGCGGTCCCATTTGTATGTGAAAATGCAACACCACATGCATTCCCGCTTGAGCGGCGTGCCAGACCAACCGTGTGGGGGTGCGACGCGAACACGGCAGGCTTTTCCTTTTGAACTCATAACTTGTAAAATTTGGTTCTGCTCCATGGCGCGACCGATAGATAGAAAACAAAGATTTTGCCTAGAGTAATGAGAAGTTTGGTTCTGGCACCGTTCATGCATGGAGTACATACGAAAATTATGAAGTTGATGCGAAAGGTAAGATAATTACTGTAGTATCATATACTACTACATGGATTTGATGGAAAGATAAAAATACATACGGATCCATCAACGACATCCTCACGCCCTAGTGCGCCGGGTCACCAACCGACATGTGAGGAGCAGCGGCGTTGGCGGCGAGCTCAACATGCTTCTGAACAGTGCCGTCCAAGGTTGCCCTGCGGTCCAAGAAGGCCAGCATCCTATCGTCCTCCTCTTGCATGTAGTAGTCCTTGTGGACGATTTGCGCGTAGACGTGGGTGATTATGTCGGTGGTGTCTTGCTGCGCCAGGCGTCGCGTGGCGAGCGCGACCTCGAGGTGGACATTCTCCGGTGCGACAGCGGGCAGTCGCATGGCCACCAGTGCGTCGAAGAGGTTGTCACCATAGTGGCCGTTGAGGGTGGCGGGCATCGCAGAGCCTAGGCGCATCGACTGGAGGCTTACGTCAAAGTCGTCCACAAGCTTCTTGACGATGGTGAACTTGTCAAGGAAACCAACGAGGACCTCGTCGAACAAGGAGACGAAGTTGTCATCCAAGCGGCCCCTCGCCCTGGCGGCCTCAAGCAATACTACCTGGAGACGTTCCTCGGTGCCGGGCCGCAGGCCAACATCGTGGACCATCTGGCACAGCCGGCTGATGCTCGCGCTCATCGCCTCCATGGGTCTAGCTTAGCTTCTAGTCAACTGATCTTGCAATTCGAGTGATCACTCTTGCCCTTGGTTAGTGTGTGTAGGTGCGTAGGATTTCGTACTACTCCTCGGCCCTCTACTGCACCTACCTTTGGCTGTATGATAGGTGGGCCAGCCACCCCCTGGGCCCACATGTCATTCACCCAAAGGCAGTTGTCGTAAGTCAATGAAGCTACGCCCCCCCGTGTCGGTGCAGTATAGTCATCTCACCAGACCACTAGTTGGGGCCAAACGAGAGAAGTTTGATGTTTACTGGTTTATTGGTCCCCTTTGCATTTCGCGCCATGTTTTGACCTCTGATTTAACTAATAAAATGTTAATGCATGTAAACAAAAATGTTGTGTAAGTCACCTGACGAAAACCAAATAATCCCAAAATACTTAGGCACGATGCATTAACTCCCTCCTTGTTTCTTATTTCGTGACATATCAACCAATGAGAGATGTGGGCGGTGCATGCTTTCAATGACTTGAGACTACCAAACATGACATGCAGTGTTTAGTTCATTGCATGTAATCCTATTAGTACTCTAGTTAGCAAAAAAACATTAAGTTCTCTCGCCGATAGGAATAAAACACCATGTATTAATTTATAGAGGGAGCAGTACATTTTTTGTGACATGCATTACTAGATATTGCTAGTCAAATACTAAAATCCAGATGGACGGGGTAGTACTGCTAAATCCAGACGGTGGTGCTACTAGTACTAGTAGTAGTACTACCAATGTAGTAGTAGGAGTACTAGCACTGTACTACCCGTTGGTTATTACGTGCTGCTCCTCACAGTGAAGTGACAAGACCCTGCGCCGGAGATGACACCTGAGTATAGGCGCCATGTTCGGCATACCATATTCAGCCTCACCGTCTGCAGTCACTATCATCATGGCTGTAGAGCTAGCCTGCTTACAACTAGCCCTGTTCGACATAATTTCCCGTGTGTAGATGCCCGTGCATTGCATGGAACACCAAGATTGGGGGTAGACGGCTCCGGCAGCGGCCACCGCGCCATATTTTTCCACGGCCTTCTAGATGTGGTGGGGATGAGACAAGGCTGATTGTGAGAAACAAGGAGTTGTTTGTAAATGGGGAACAAGTGCGGGCATCTTTTTGCAAAAATGGAGAAGCTTGGTTTGTATGCGTCAGATCTAGATCCGATGGCTATTGGTGAAAGATGGGAGGCACAACATCATCACCAACTCAGGACCTGTTTGATTCATAGGATTTTGAAAACGCAGGAATAGGACACGACAATATTACAAGTTTCAAACTGATATTACAAATGTTAGGAGTAATGCTGCACCTAGGAAGAGGGAATTACTAGGAAGTTTACGTAAGAACTTTCGTTACTTTAGCTGGATGCAGCATTATCGTACAAACTAAAATCCACCGCCCTGACAAGTCACCAATGGGCAAATAAGTTTTCGAGTCTCTGGCCACTTGATGTTTCAAAAACAAATTCAGCTTCTGCAGAGACTTTGTCATTTAGGCTTAGACGCTTGCAGTGATCATCACACCATTCACTGTTGCACCAAAGAACGCCAAACCACATTACCTTGAGCACACTTGCCTCCAGAACAAAGAACCTGGCCAATTTAATCTTAGATGTGCTACCTCGGTAGTCGATCAAATCAATTTCTGTAAGATGGAGATCAAGGCATTCGATGAGATTGTTATAGTGCAACACATTTTTCACTTTCAGGTCTTTTTTTATCTGCAAAAGAAGAGAACATATTAGAGCAGCTGGCTGCATAAGATTACCGTGTCATCAAGAGGTACCAATATCATTCGCTCATACGATAGGGTTGCTGGCTAGTGATATTTTCTCTCTCTCTCTCTCTCTCTCTCTCTCTCTCTCTCTTTATGTTTCCTCTCATTTAGCTAGGAGCACGTGAAGAGCTTGGGCATTTGTTGCCTTCCACTATGTGGCTGATGCCATATTTCGCAAAAGTATGCCACATAATACGCATCGATGTCAAACCAAAAGATTTTGGCACCGCTCTCGTAATGTGAGAGAGTTGGCACCGCTGTGCACACATACCCACATGTATAAACAAATCAATCAAACCAACTACACCAGCCTCTCACTCTCCCAAACAAGTGTTTTTATTGCCTCAGTCCTCTCTCTCTCCCACACAGTGTTTTTTCATTGCGTGAGTTAATTTGGCACCGGAGCAAAGTAGGTGATCCAGATTGGGGCACCAGGTGAGCAATGGAGGGACATTGATGCCAAATGCATCACAAGTGAATTTGGCACATGTTTTGGCCTACATAGCCCACTTTTGTACTCCCCCCGTCGCAAAATTCTTGTCTTAAATTTGTCTAAATACGGATGTATCTAGTTACATTTTAGTGTTAGATACATCCGTATCTAAACAAATGTAAGACAAGAATTTTGGGACGGAGGGAATACTACCTCGTATTTAGTATAAAATTTTGACCATAGATTTACCTAAGAAAATGCCAATGCATGTCACTAAAAATTACACCATTTGAAATTATGTTCAAATAAAAATCCAACGATATAGTTCTTAGTGACATGCATTAACATTTTGTTAATTAAATCTATGGTCAAATTTTGATACTACAAAATTGGAAGAGTAAACCAGGACGGAGGTAGTACTTGCTCTTAGGGTAACCATAGAGTTACTGGAGTAGTCTAAGTTACTTTCCACTATGACTAGCCTAGGCTACTATAGTAGTACAGCATAAAAACAATGCAGGTGATCACGTGAGAAAAAAATACTAAAAACATTTCTTTCGGTGCAGTGCGTAGATGCAGTTTTGAACACTACACTTGTCATCGTAATTTGGGAAAATTACGAAAAAATTGAGCTACATTGTGATTACCGTTTACTTATAGGAAAGAAGTTTCACCTCGATGAGTAGCTTCTTCGTGCACGGAAATCATGTAAGGAATCCAACAACTTGATCCAGATTGGGGCCGATAGATTTTAGTGCTAAGATCTTCACTGTGCGCATGGACTGGGTCAAGCTTGTGGGAATCATTTTCTGGAAGACGGTCGTAAATACATCAAGAAGAAATTTAAAAAATGTGAATTTCAAGAAGACGGAGAAGAAGATGAGTGCTGTACCCGAACGATTACGAATCCAATAAAGAGTTCGGAGAATTTGGCAGACGAATACACCAATGTTATCAATTTCGGCGCATCAATGACCCCGATTTTCGTTGGACCTTCTAGATCCGATACAAGCAATCTCTCAAGGAAAGGCGCATTCTCAATGACCATAACGTGGAACAGCTGGAGTGATCTCTTCCCAATTGATGTCTTGTTGCGGGGCCAGCAAGACACATAAATCCATCGGAGATTCGTCGAGGCGATGTGGAGGCTAATGAACCCGTGGATCTGCTCAAGACGAAGGTACTCGAGCGCAGTACAGCCGCGGAGCAGGTGCTCCATAGCCTTCTTCGAGATGAAAACATTGAAGAGGTCGAGCTGCTTGAGTTGAGGGAGAAGAAGGGCGGGCCCGACATTAATCTAGGGAAGATAGCAGGAGCTGAAGCTGGCGCGGCGCAGCGTTAGCGTGAGGCGGAGCGGGGATGGCGGCAGAGAGCGACATCGTCCAGCTTCAAAGCTGAGCTCCTCGAGCTGATCTAGGGTGGGGATAAGAACCACTCGTCGAACTTGGGTTGGACCTTGCAGTTGGTACTGAACATGGGGATGTCAAGGCATCTGGCTGGCCCAGGGTGCGATGAAAGGATCTTGGAGACTGCGGCCATGCGTTTGCAATCCCCGTCGCAGTGGCAGCTGTCTACGGTGAGGTTGAGGGGGACGCAGCGCCAGAGGGGGCGCCACCGCTGGGAGAGCAGGGCGGTCCGCACGGCAGATTTTGTGGGGAGGAGGCCGATGATGACGAGCAGCATGTCGTCGGGGAGGCTGCTGATGAAGTCCAGGCTCGCCGAATGCGGTTTTGGCTCGAGCCGCCTCCACTTGTTGGCTGCCTCACCGTCCATCTCAACCGGCAGCGACGCCGGTGTACATGTGTGCTGGTGTGTGTTGTGTGCTGGGTGTGCGCGAGTGCGTCCTTCTATGCATGCCACCGCGCAGTGGTGAATTGTGCGCGAGTGCGTCCTTCGCACGCAAGAAGTTTGTCCTCAATGCGCCCTCAATTTACTAGCGTGCGGGGTGCTACCCCGAGTGGTTTCAATTTTGTTTACTTCACCGCGTGTCAGATGGGCCTCTAGTTTACTTACTTTCACCCACTGCCACATGGGCCAGCACACGAAGATACAGAACACGAGCTGACAAGGCAGCATGTGGATTGGTTGACCGGTCAACTAAACAATATATGGAGCTATACACTAACACAGTGAGTGTATAATCCATCGGTATAGAGAGTTTGAGTGAGAGGGGAGGCCCGTGAGAGATAGCAGAGAGAGAGAGAGAGAAAGAGCTACTCCCTCCGTTCGGTAATGTAGTTCCAACATTTTTTAAGTCAAACTTTTGAAACTTTGACCAAGTTTATAAAGAAATTACTTATATCTACAATACCAAAGATAAATGATAGTATGAAGTAAGTACATGTTGTGATGAATCTAATGATCATTCCAGATGTAAATGTTTTTCTCCACATATACCTGGTCAAACTTTTCTGAGGTTTGACTTTTCAAAACATCCATATGCTTATGGACGTGACAGAGTCCCTAACTAGAGAGAGAGAGAGTGAAAAAAGTGTGTGTGCATGTGAGAAAGAGACATGGACAACACACGATAAAAGTAGAGAAAAAGCGTGCGTGTCTTATGCAAACATATCACACATGCATCTTCGACAACGGAGGCAAGGTGAGGAGATAGTGTGTGGTTGTTTGGAACCGAGAGAGAAAGACCCCTAGCACGTGGCCAAGAGGGGTCTGACAAACAAGGGAGAGAGGTTGAGAGAGACGTACGGAGAAAATGCAGACATGGGGAGGAGAGAGTGTATTTTTGTCATAGAGAGATCCCCTGGAGATCGTGATGGGACTACATGGGTGGGAGATCGAGCGACAAGGTGTGTGCGCGATAGAAGATGCCCCGAGAGATATCGAGATAGACGTATGGATGGAAGGAGACAATACGTGTGTTCCTGATGGCTAGTACGAGGTAATCATACTTAGGAGGGGGGAGTGCTTTCGCCTATGATGGAGTGAGGGATTATGGTACTTAGGGGTGTGCATGTCACATGGAGAGAGAACAAGGCGGAGAGTGTTGGATGGGTCTATATGTATAGCGCAAGCAAGACATGTGTATGTGTGAACCAGGGAGATATAAGGCCAGTTTGGCTTGCGTCTTGAGCATCTTTTGCCTGGCCTGGGGTTGTGGCTGGATTTCATGCACGCTTGTTTGGTTGCTACCCCGTGAAAAAGAAAGCCCACCTGGCCTAGGTTCCCTTGCACTTTAATTAGCCTGGCTGAACTCCAGACACTGCAAGTAGCCTGGCCCAGGCGACCGATTTCAAACGCCTGGCCGTGCCTGGTCGTGTGGCCACGAGGCTAACAGCAACATGGATGGATATTATCATTAAATAATTGATGCATGGATTGATTGATGGGACGTTGATGCTTTGCCTGGCCCAGGAATGAACCAAACGCTTCAGCACCACACAAGCCTGGCCAGGTAGAAATATTTTACATCTCACGTCCACACCAGGCAGTACCAGCCATCAAGGCATGAGGGTCAGGTCACGAACCAAACTGACCAATAAAGTTTGAGAGAGATTGAGGAGCCCCGATAAGGCTGAGTGGTGCGTCAGATAGCTGAGAGGGGGAAAGAGATATTCCATCCGCTCGATAATGCAGTGCATGTAAATTTTTTAGAAGTCAAACTTTGGAAACTTTGATCAGGTTTACGCAAATGTTATTTATATCTACAATACCAAAGATACATCATACAAAACTACATCTCATGGTGAATCTAATGGTATATGTTTGCCATACTAGATGCAATTCTTTTTCTCCACGTACATGGTCAAACTTTGTGATATTTGACTTTTCAATAAATCTATATGCTATGGACCGAGGAGAGTGCCTCAGTCGAGGCAGATCAAGTGCGTGTGAAGGAGAATGAGTAAGTGTGCAAAAAGAGTATGTGTGTGAAAGACAAAAGTGACAACAAACGATAAATTAGAGAGAGAGAGTGTGTGTGTGTGTTTTCGTTTCTTATGCAAACATATCATGCATGCATCTCCGAGATGGAAAAGCGAGGCGAGGAGATACACGAAGATAGCTAGTGTGTGATTGTTTGCAACGGAGAGAGACACCCCTGTAGCACATGTCCAATAGAGGTCTGGCCAACAAGGAACAAAGGTCGAGAGGGACACATGGATGGCATGGACGCATGGGGAGGGAGAGAGGGTGTGTTTTTGATAGAGAGATCACGTCGAGATCATGAGGGGACTATATGGGTGGGAGATCGAGGGAGTGTGTGCACGATAGAAAGATGCCTCGAGAGAAATCGAGATAGACCATGCACATGTTTGTGATGGAGACTAAGATTAGCTAGTCATATACATATAGGGGGGACTACGTGTGCCTACATTTGAGTGAGAGACCATCATACTTGGCTAGCTGGGCATGAGATTGTGTGTGTGTGCGTGTGAGATGGAGAGAGAACGAGGGGGAGAGATGGAGTTTTAGATGAGCCTATCGAGTGCGAGTGAGATATGCATGTGTATGTGTGACCCAGGTGGATGGAGAGTTTGAGAGAGAGGGGGAAGAGCTCCGAGACGACATAGTGGTGCGTGAGAGAGTTACGGGCAAAGAGCCAAGGAATTTGTGTGCGTACGATGAGTGCACCCAAGATATCTAGCTTGGACTAGCTAGAGTATCATACATAGTGTGCGAGAGAGACCTATAGATGGTGTATATATGCATGCAAACTAGAAAGACCCCCCCACACACAAAGAGAGGGAGAGATGGAGATAAAGGGAGAGGGGCCAACAAGGTTTTTGTGTCGGATGCATGCGACAAAATTGAAGATTGTCAGCGAGATAGAGAGAGAGATAACGGGAGTGCGGGAGAGGGGGAGGTCGCGTTTTATGCATCAAAGACTGATATAAACCATGTTTCAATATAAACTTGCATTCAAATATTTAAATTGGAGAACATGTTGTGTGCAATCCACACATGAACGGATATATGCGTATATCAAACAAGTTTATTAATTTGACTTTCAACATGTTCATGGAGTACTATAATACTGTACAACATGCAACTCGATTGAGGCGTTCAATTTTGGATTTAGTTCACTATTTTGACCTACTGAACGAGCTATTTCATTGAATCGAGATATTTATTTTGGGTTTTATTCGCGTTTTTGAGTGGGTCAACTATTTGTCATATAGTAAATCGCTAGCAACAAGAATGTAAAAACACATTACTCCCGAGCATCTCTCCATCTAAAAAAGAAGTGACAAGCTAATATTTAAAATTTGATCCGAATCGACTTGGTAAGGTAGATGTGGATGCTCATTCTACCAAAATTTGAACGAACCATTAAACATCCTCTCTGCTCGGTGGAATTCGCACGAGCAAATAAATGGGAGACGCGAAATTACCATCCTATGTGGACACACATCAATTAGCCCGTTGTACATCGATGGTAGGTTCGTAACTTCATCCAAGCGCGCCTTCTCCTCGGCCGAAATGACAAGTGCCGAATAATTCATAAACCATGGTCGGCAAAACACGCTCTCCTCGCCTCAAATAGCTCGCGCCCACTATTTCAAAACACGCTCTCCTCGCCCAAAATCGCTCGCACCCACTATAGTTCAAAACACACCCTCCTTGCCCGAAATCGCTCCCGCCCACTATTTGAGGAGAAGCAGAGTTACTCTACTATCCCCAACCCTCAGTACATAGACCCAAGCCGAGAAGCCTATATGCAAGGGTAGAATTGTAACCCCCCCTCACATTTCAGAAAAATGCGTCCATAAGACATGGTTCCACTCCCCTCCCAATTCCCCCCGCCCGCCCGCCCCCATTCATACCTCATGGGCACCAAATCACCTTCTCCCCGGGAAGCTCCCTTCTCCTGAGCCGCGAAACCTCCGCCCCACCTCCATGGCGCCACCCACCGCACCGATTTCACAGCCTCCCTCCTCCCTAATGCCGGAGACACTGTCCATTTGCTGTCGTGCACTGGGCCATGTGCCTCTTACTTCATGTTGCTGGTGCTGCCTCGACGACGGCCACGTGAACCGTACCGGAGCCGATTCACCCCTGCCGTTGTTCACGGCGCCGGAGCGGCTCCATCTTTGGATCCGTCCAGAGTCCTGGCGCTGCTTACGCGTAGCCGTCGACCATCACGACATCGCTCTTTCCCTGCCGCTGGTCGCCACCGCAACCGCGCCGGCCTCACCGACTCGGCAGCTGGACCTGCCTACTTCACCATGCCGCAAGATAGGTCGCACCCTCATCTCAAATCACTTTATTTAGGCATCAGTTGTCTGAATTTTTATTCTGGGCCAATCGATTCCCAATGGGAAGCAGCACCCCTTGAGGTGGCAAAGCTCCTAGGCTGCCGGTTGACTGGTGTCTAACGTAAGGGTGCGGGGCCGCAAGTGCGCTGCAGAAGCAGCGCTTAGATGGCTATCTTTTAGAGTTGCGTTGGTTGAAGGTACTGCCGCCGCCGGATCTGGATGATGGGGAGTCTTTGTGGATTGGCCCAGGGGCGGCGCAACCACGGCAGTGCGGTGGGGCGGGGAGCGGGGTTTTGGCCGGGGCCATGGACGGTGGAGGCAGGATGCTCTGCCGTTGGTCGCTGGCTGTTCGGGGAAGATTCCGAATAGTGTCAGCCGGGAGGCACAAGACGACCAGCTATCCGGCGTAGATCGGACAGTACCAAAATAAAATAAAATCATGTGAGCCCAATTTAGTCTTCAGTCAACAGACATGTGACCACTCTTGTACCTTGCTGTTGATCTCTTAGTGTATTTCTTCAGATCAAAGAGATATGTCGTTCTTAACATTATGTGTTATCTGCATCTTCAGACACACCCTCTTCTGACTCACCGCAGCTGCTCCAACAAGGGAAGCATACACCAGAAGGGAGCTATAGTCCCCACTCAACAGTTCCCTGCATCGAATGCGCGTGCCCGACATGGACATCCACAACAACTGTAGGGCCGTCGACAAGTTAGCACATGATGCTCACTCCTATGGATGGCAGCCAGATAGGTTGTACCCTCATCTTAATTGTGTGCAACATTTATGGCTTTGTTATTCATCTAAGCATGGAAAATTGATCATCACATTTCACTATATATTCATGCTGATCTCTTACGGGTCTTGTTCAGGAGTTAACACTGTTCCATAGTTCAGCTAAGATACTTGTTCTTTAGGTAACGTTGTTCCATAGTTATCATCCATCAGCCAATGCTATCCCACAGGCTGGTGATTATAGTATTATACCACTTCTAGTCTTACCTATGTTGTTCTTTAATACTTTTGTGTGCCATCTAGTTAATCTCGAGTACAAACGATACATATTCTGTAGCTTTCATCTGTGTTCTCCCTTTAGTTTATGAGACTTGTTGCTGCTAGTTAACCCCAGTCCTACTATTTATGTCGTCTCCTACAGGCACTCATTACATAAATCTAACTACTAGTTGTCTTCCATGCATGTCAGATATAATTGCACACACTGATATATCCACAAGAACCTCACGGAGCAATGTAAAGGCCAATAAACTTGATGTCAATGATACCCAATATGATGGAACATGTAAAGGCAGTTCTTCAGAAGACTTGCAGAAAGATGATGAATCCTCTTCACCCCACAAGGTCCTTGCTCTAACTTGGCCTGTGATATGGGTACAACATGCATATAATGTCCTGGAGTGTATCTACTCTGTTGCAATGCCATGTGCTTAGCATGCTGATCATGCATGTAAATATGGCATGCCTTCCTGTTTTTCAGTACCTATTCCATTCATGATAACATGTTTTCAAATTCAAGTACTGTCATTCTACTCCATCGCAATGCCATCTGCTATTTTTGGACATCATGCTTCTAAATATCTTATGCATTGTTATTCATCAGTATGTACTTCATCTGTCTACCATACCATGTTTTTTTACATTGAAGTGCTGCTCTAGTGCTCTGTTACAATGCCATCTTATTTTCCCAATCATACACGTGTATGTTTCCTTAGTTATTTCTGTACATATTCCGCTAGCATACAATTTTACATTCAACTAGTGTTTTTTTTGCTGTGTTGTCCTGTCGTATCCCTAGCTCTTACACCATACTCCCTCCGTCCGGATTACATGTCGCCGAAATGGATAAAAAAGGATGTATCTAGAACTGAAATACGCCTAGACCCATCCATTTTTTTCGAATGGAGGGAATACATGTCAATATGTCATGCCTTTCTATTCTTCAGTACCTATTCCATCTCTCTGCTGTCGCATGTTTTATAATTAAACCACCGTTCTTCTATACAAGGCATGCAAGGGGAAGACGACTATGTTAGAATCTGAAGGGTTACAAACAAGGCCTTTGCAAAAGATCCAAACGCCAGGAGATAATAAACCAACTCCAGTTTTTATAGATACTGCTCCAGCATAGATAAACCCAACTCCTACTGATAATAAGCAGATTCCAGTGGCCAAAGAACTAGTCCGCTCCAGTCCAGCAAAAATATGTCAACTCAATTCTAAGAAGCGTGTGCGTGTCCTTGCATCATGAAATTTTATAGCATGCTGATCATATTTTCTACATGTTTCTTACCCATCTCTCTTTTAGAAAATAAGCTTAATATATAGAAGAATTTCTGCAATGGTATCGTTTATGAGGAAAGATTCTTGCAGGAATTCTCTGTGCTCCAATGTAGATGTAAGTACCTGTTGTATATCACTATATTTTTACATCAGCATGTATTTTGTTAATCGGCGTGAATCCAACCTTTATCTGATCTAAATTTAGTTGTAGCAAAATGTATGATTAAAGGCCACAATGTTGATTTTTGCAAGGAAAACTGCCTGGTAGTTTTGCATCCTGAGCTGCATGAGTGTACTATCTCATATCAGTGGGTTTGAATACTTTGGTTCTGCAGTGGGGTTTTCAGTGTTTTTTTACTGTGTTTTCATGTCTTATCCCTAGCTCTTACATCATACTCCCTCCGTCCGGATTAAATGTCGCAGAAATGGATAAAACTGGATGTATCTAGAACTGAAATATGCCTAGACCCATCCATTTATTTCCGGATGGAGGGAATACATGTCAATATGTCATGCCTTTCTATTCTTCAGTACCTATTCCATCTCTGCTGTAGCATGTTTTATAACTGAATCACCATTCTTCTATATAAGGCATGCAAGGGGAAGACGGCTATGTTAGAATCTGAAGGGTTACAAACCAGGTCTTTGCAAAAGATCCAAACGCCAGGAGATAATAAAACAACTCCATTTTTCATAGATACTGCTCCAGCACAGAGAAACCCAACTCCCATCGATAATAAGCAGATTCCAGTAGCCAAAGAACTAGTCTGCTCCAGTCCAGCAAAAGAATGTCAACTCCATTCTAAGAAGCGTGTGCGTATCCTCGCATCATGAAATTTTATAGCATTCTGATCATATTTTCTACATGTTTCTTACCCATCTCTCTTTTAGAAAATAAGGTTAAACGATACAAGACTTCCTCCATTGGGATCGTATTCGAGGAAAATATCTTGCGGGAATTCTTTGTGCTCCAATGCTGATGTAAGTACCTGTTGTATATCACTATATTTTTACATCAGCATGTATTTTGTTAATCGGCGTGAATCTAACCTTTATCTGATCTAAAATTAGTTGTAGCAAAATGTTTAAGGCACCAATGTTGATTTTTGTAAGGAAAACTGCCTGGTAGTTTTGCATACTGAGCTGCATGAATGTGCTATCTCATATCACGCATATTACTGAATTGTAGTGCTTCTCTGGTTGCCCATTCATTCATTCATTGTGTCAATGTTGCTTTCGTATTACCTTACCTGGCTGATGATAGCTGTGCCATATTGTGTTAATTTGGTGTAGGCTAGTTGCCCAAACGTTCATTGTGTCAATGTTGCTTTCCTATTATCTGACTTGGCCAATGATAGCAATGCTAGTGTGTTAATTTTGTGCAGGCTACTGAAGATAAGAAGACAAACTCTGAAAACAGTAAGGCAACCCCATTGTTTCTTTCCAGTAAATCTAGGCCAGGTAATATGGCAATAACTCATGATTAATCTATTTGGTTCCTGTCCTAATTTATGTTATGATGCAGTGGTCGAGACACTCTCCACTATCAATAATACAAGCCTGCCAAAATCGCCATCTGAATCTGGTCAGTATCCTCTGTCTCGAATGCAACAGAATAAATGTATGTTTGTGAACCAATTAATGGCTGAAGCAATGATGGAAATGGCGGATGAATCAGAGGTGCGGAGTCGTGTGACACAACAACTGATCAATGTTTTCAGAGACAGTGTAGCAAAGCAGCAAGAACTTGCCCACATGCTTATGGGCGTCATCTGTGCTGAGGTTGCAGATTGTGACGTTGTAGATGGTTAGGCTCTGCTCATTTATTTGCACTGGCATCAATCTTTGATTGCCCAGTGGATGTAATTTCCTGTAATATATGCTGGATGTGCAACGTTATTCCCTGTATGTCGTACCTTTGCTTGATCGGTTTTGGTCATGTGCATAATTGCTCGTCGTAATGGGCTCAAATTATCTAATTTGGCCTAAAGACATGAACAAACTTTAGTGGGCCCATTAAGTTAATGGGCCGTTACTAGGCCGAAAGTTAATGGTCGGCCCTCTTACCTCCCGGGTCGTTAACAGACCGACATCGAAGCGGGCAACAGGTGGCCCCAATTTATTTCACGGGCCATTAACAGGCCGTTACGAAGTTTGGGCTACATATGGCCCAACTATACTGTAGGCCTTTAGGAGGCCGAAAGGGACAGCGGGCTTGTACTGGACCATGAAGAGCATGGGCCGCTAAGAGGCCAAAAGCCAGGTCGTATTGTAAATGGCCCAACTGTGTTGTGGGCCTTTAGCATGCCGAAAGAGAAACCGGGCTGGTATTGGACCATGAAGGGCGTGGGCCGTTAAAAGTCCAAAACTAAGGTCCAACTACAAATGGTCCAACTCATTTATGGTACGTTAACAGGCCAAAAGGCACACAGGGTCGGGAATTGGCCCAACACTTAAATGGGTCGCTACAAGGCCAAAACTCAGGTCTGACTACAAATGGCCCAACTGATTTATGGGTCGTCAACAGGCTGAAAGTGACACCGGGCCAGAAATTGGCCCAACACATAAATGGGCCGCTAAAAGGCCGAAACTCAGGTCCGACTACAATGGCCCATCAGATTTATGGGCCGTCAACAGGCTGAAAGACACACCGGGCCGGAAATTAGCCCAACATTTAAATGGGTCGCTAAAAGGCCGAAAGAAGTACATCCTGATAATTGGCCCATCCATTAAATGGGCCGTTAATAGGCCGAAATCTCATCGGGCCGATATTGAGCCCAATATATCGGGCTGTTAACGGGCTCGAACAGACGATGGGCTGCAATGGTGTCAATTATTTAACAGGCCGTTGACGGGACGAATTGGCACATATCGTATGGGCCGTGGGCTTAAATGGACCTGGCACAAGTAGGCCTTATATGGTCCGGCCTGCTAATTTTTACTGGGCCGACCTTTTTTGCCGGAATGGGCCACTGTTGGGTTGTGCCACGTGTCGACCTATCATAGGCGCCTCCTGTCCAATGAGTGGATGACATCTGTCCCAATGGTGAGGCAACACGTGTTTCCTTCGGCCAATCAGAATTTTACACGTGGAAATTTCCCATTGGTCAAGGCTATTAACGGGTTATCGGATCCAAAATCCGACCCGATAGCTTAATGACGTTCCGTTACGATGGATGCCACGTGTCGGTCACCCTTGACGAAAGCACTTCTGTGACGCGCGATTTATCGTCATGAAAGTGGACACTTCCGTGATGGTAATTTTGGTAATGTCATGGAACACTTCTATGACAGCACATGTATGACTATCTTGATTCTGTCATAAAATTGTCATGGATGTACATGCATGACAAAAAACGCAACCTATTATGACAAACACGTATCATCATGGAAGTGTATTTTTTTTGTAGTGTCAAGGGCCGCACAGCCGCTAAGTTAAACCTTCATTCAAACCTTGTAAGTCGGGCCTCACATGACCAATCGCCATTTTAACTTTGACAACTTCAGGGTCTTTATAAGATTGACTGTCAAGAGTATGGTGAGTCATTCCAGGATCACCTGGGTGGAGTGGCAGACTTACGAAGGCAGGATAACCTGGATTGTTTGGTGAACACACCTGCCATCCAAGCCTATTACAAGGGTCAACAAAGCTCTGTCCATTAACAAAGAGCCCCCAAGTAATATTTCATTCCAGGCATACAAGCCAGATCAGCAGAGTAGTTATAGCTATGCTCAATGAGCAGGAAGCCCCCATGTATTTTGTAATCATGGCGTACAAGCTGGACCATGAGGGTAATCATAGATATGCTCAATAAGCAGGGAGCCCCCAAGTGATCATATGAAGAGACAATAAAGACTCATATTCTCAGAAATGAAACGACAGAGGCCTTGAATTCAGGGATGTCGGCTTTATTATATTCCTCATAATATATACATTGAAAAAGTATGTACATCATAAGAGCCAGTGGCTCAGGTGTAATAAGGCCGAAGATGAGCAATATTCCATAGCCGGTGGATCTCCTCCTCTGACGCGCGTGAGTCCTTGTGGTCTCGAACATTGACAAGGTAGTATGACCCGTTGTTCAGATTTTTGCTGACCAAAAAGGGCCCTTCCCAAGGTGGGGATAGCTTGTGCATATCTGTTTGATCCTGGATAAGCCGGAGCACCAAATCGCCTTCTTGAAAGGTCCTAGTTTTAACCCGGCGGCTATGATAATGACGCAGATCTTGCTAGCAAATCGCTGAATGAGCCACCGCAAGGTCACGCTCCACATCCAACAGGTCAATAGCATCCTGATGTGCTTTTCATTATCAGCTTCAACATAAGCCGCCACACTGGACGAGTCGTGACGGATGTCAATAGGGAGAACCGCCTCTGCTCCGTAAATCATGAAGAACGACATGTAACCCGTAGATCTGTTGGGGGTGGTATTGATGCTCCATAACACTAAGGGTAATTCCTCCACCCAACAACCCGGCGTCCTCCGCAAAGGGACCATAAGCCGGGGTTTGATGCCTCTCAAAATCTCTGGATTGGCTCTTTCAGCTTGGCCATTGGATTGGGGGTGAGCCACTGATGATACATCAAGACAAATATGCTCTCGTTGACAAAACTCTTTCATAGCACCTTTCGACAGGTTAGTGCCATTATTAGTTATAATGCTATGGGGAAAGCCAAAATGGAAAATCACCTTCTTTATGAACTGAACCGCTGTTGTCGCATCACACTTACTGACCGGCTCTTCCTCAACCCACTTTGTGAATTTGTCAACCGCCACCAAAAGTTGGTCTATTTATCTTTGGATTGTTTGAAAGGTCCAACCATATTGAGCCCCAGACTGCAAACGGCCAAGTAATTGGAATCATCCACAATTCTTAAGCCGGAACATGAGCTCGTCTTGAAAATTTCTGACAGCCATCACATTTACTAACCAAATCTTCTGCATCAGCATGAGTCGTCAGCCAATAAAACCCATGACGGAAAGCCTTGGCCACGAGAGACTTAGAGCCAACATGATGACCACAATCTCCTTCATGAATCTCTCGTAATATCTCACGACCTTCTTCAGGAGAGACACAACGTTGAAACGCCCCTGTGACACTGCGATGATACAACTCTCCATTGATAATAGTCATTGACTTAGACATCCGGGTCATGTTCTGTAACACCCCAAAGAAATTTAATCTTGTTTTATTAATTAAAATTTTGTCAGAAAGATTTATTTTCTATTTCATGACTTTTCTACTAATTTCAGAGCTACTTCTTTTCTCTGGATTTTAATTTTTCCTCTCATCTGAAACTTTTGGATAATATTGAGGGGCTTGAATGCTTTCTTAATAATTTGAATTTTGTTGGGTATGAAAGTGGAAGCATTTGTATAATACTTTTGCCAAGCATCAATTCTTTTAAAATGGCTCTTCCATTCTTTTAAGGGCTCCCATTGCACTACAACTGCGTAAAATATTTCTTATTAAATTCCATAAAAATTTGGAGAGGTCAAGCATTGCATACAGATCACTTTTTATGCAAAAGTCTCTATTGGTCTTTTGAAAATTTTGAGCTCCACTTCAATTTTTCAAATCTGGATTAGTTTGTAGTTTGCACTGCAACCTATTTAAATATTTCTTTAAAAATTACATAAAAATTTGGAGATGTCAGCAGATGCATATAACTCATTTTTATGCAAAAATCCAGTTTGTGTTTTATAAATTTTGAGAAACCATCCTCTTTTTCATTCTGGTCCAGTTTGGTATTTTGCACTTCAACCCTATTTTAAATTCCTCTGGTGACCATGGGATTTTCCCTACTTGTAGTCAACCCTACCAAACCCTTAAGTCCAAGAGATCGGCCCAATAGGCATATTTTAAATTAACCAGATTGCCCCTCTCATTTTCTGTCCAAAATTGAGTTTCACTAAAACTTGCATTGCGTAGTTCTTTGCATTCCCAAACCAACTCCACCACCATCCATTTCAGCTAAGGAGACACCGATCTAGAAGGTTTGGTTGCCATCAAAGTCATTTAGATGTCACTGGCATTTCATCAAACACCTGTAGCTCATGACCAGATTTTGCATGGTGCTGCATCTGTATTGCGAACCTCCCCTTCTGGACAAACCATCATGTCCACTAATCTCCTAGCTAGTGATAACCTAGCCCTGTTAATTTGTGTTTGCATCCAAGCCTCCTAGCTCACCAGGGCATTTCGTCGAGCGGTCACCGGGCGCAGCTAGAGCGCGCGTTTTGCACGTGCATGCGCCTGAGCTGCCGCATCCTAGGTTGACCCCTCCCCCGAGCTCGATCTGATCCGATGGTGTAACCGTGTCTCGCCCCACTCGACCGCCCCTCGCTCCCTGCAGCGTCGCCGCAGCAAGCTTCTTGGCGGCATGCCTGCGGCCTCGTCCGATCCTGCCATGGACGGCGCCGCCCAAGCCTCCTCCATTCGCCAGCTGCCCTCGTGAGCAGGCCATCCTCATCCACTCGCCCTCCCAAACCCCGCTAGCCTCCACCATGTCGCCCTGCCAGCAACAGAACGGCGGTTCACCGACGATCTTATCCGCAGCCGCGGGACCGACGTCGCCGCCTATATATAGGCCCTTCTCCGACTCCCCTCAGCCTCGAGCAGTGCCCCAATCCTCTCTTAGAGCTTCCCCAAGCCACTGATTGACCGAAAGATGCCATCTCCTTCGCCTCCGCCCGAGACACTCGCCGCCACCTTTCTGTTTATTACGAAGCCACCAGAGCCCCTCCCTCTACTCTATCGCCACCATTAGCTCCATCATGACCCCGAGGACCCCTTTCCAGCATTCAATTTTGCCCAGGAGTCGAGGTGTGCAAAGCTCCATTCCCTCCAAGAGCTCCCCTCCTCCGTGGAGGAAGGGCTACTCGCCCTCGAGCTCCGCCGCTCCCCTAACCTCCTCCAATGGATGCGACATCTCCTTCCGAGCATGTGCATACCCGGAACGCGTCGTTTGGTGCCCCTGTCGCCGGCAATCATCATCGGAACCCGCCCCTGCTCTCTGTCCAGGCGCGCGAGAGGAGGAAGAGAAACCCGACAAGCGGGCCCCGCACGTCAGCGACTAGGCCAGACCCCAACGGTTCTAAGTGAAGGCGCCCTCCACTGAGTACGTCTTCCCTGTGCTAATACGTATTCGAGTCTGAACCGTTTTCTTTTTTCAGATTTTATTAAAAATAGAGTTGACCAAAACTTTGACTCGCTATATCTTTTAAAATAAAACTTCAAATGAGTTGATTCTTTTTCTGTTATTCCTCAAATTTCATCTAGTTTATTTACATATTTATTTCAAAAATGTTCCAACAACTTTTTTTTGCACTGTTTTGGAAATGTATATTGATTTGAATTTTTTCAAAATAGGAAATGGGAGAGAAGAAAACTTTCAAAAAGTTTTGTGGTGCACCCTACCTCTCCACACACTAAAGGCAAGCATCTTGAACTCAGATATGATACAAGTTGTGTGTTGTTTGCTAGAATATTTAAAACTCCATCATTTTTTATAATGTGGAGTAGCATTATTTTATGTGGAAATCATACTCATGCATATAAGCATTTGGTGAAAATCTTTTTGCTATATATATATGTGATAAGGATGACAACAACCACTTCTCATGCCATATATGCCTAGTGGTAGTTCGGATAATGTCCGAAAGAGGGTTGTGTTCTGGTGGATACAACAACGTTACTGACATCTCGTTGTGGCGAGGATGTGCAGTGAGGCATGATGGAGCCTGAGGGGTGGTGGCCCTGTCAGTAATACTGTGCAAAGCATTGTGGTGCTAACCATGCAGGGAATACATAAACCTCCTGAGTCGACCGTAGATCGAGTCTTGTTCCAGTAACCCCCATACTTGTTTCGTACTTCCACTTGTCCCTGCCGCCGGTAGGGTATAGTTCAGTAAGTTTTCAACCCCTTTCTTGGCACACACCATACAGAGAGGCCATGGTGGAAGATACCGGTTGCAGCCGGTAGGCATGCCACCTGGTCCGGGGGCATGGGTGTTTCCGGTTGGAGCCGAGGGGGTAGCTCCCCTAGTTTGCGCGCGTTATAAATTTTGTGATCCCATGCTAGTCGAGGTTGTAGCCTCCCCACTTAGAGTTTTGCTTAACAGCTGTCGTGGGTGATTCCAGACACCGGTAAGTTAAGATGGTGTGTGCGAGTCAGGTGTGTTTTCATTTAAAAGACCGTAAGCGGAATTAGTCCCGATGGACTAAAGGAATCCGTTACTCGTGGGTAAAGAGTACACCCTCTGCAGAGATTATATCTATTCGAATAGCCATGTCAATGGTTAAGGACTACAGTCTGGGATGGGTCAAGTGTCAGTCTTAGTGTCGGTCTTTGGAGGAAAACTTCTAAACCAGAATATTGATCATGACCTGTGACGAATGATGATTGTGATTATTATTATTATGGATTAACCATTTATATTGTTGTCGAATTGTTGAGTATCCCTGGGATGGTTCTACCTCCTGAATACTCATTGTGATTATTATTATATAAGCCCTTTATGTAGTGTCGCCCAGACGCCCGACTGTGGCATGCTTGTTATTTATTTTCCCTATAAGCCCTTTATGTGGCGTCGCTCAGATACCCGACTGTGGCATGTTGATTATTTATTTTCCTTATAAGCCCTTTGGGTGGCAGCGCTCCGACGCCCAACTATGGTACACATTTTATTTATTTTTCTTATAAGCCCTTTATGTGGCGTCGCTCAGACGCCCGACTGAGGCATGCTTTATATTATTATCCTTTCGAGGCATCGTTTCAGACACCCTATCGGTTTATTTTATCTTCATTCTCAGATCTCTTATTCCTGTTTAATATGAATGACCTGCTTACGTGCATCATGAATTTTATTTTGGGACTGACTAAGTGATCATGGATTATTTCAGTGCATGATTAGCACCTTCTATGTTATACCTGTTTTCATGATGTTTGCGAGTACATTCAAAGTACTCACTGGCTTGTCCCTGGCTATTGTCTTGGCCAGATTTCTTGCTTGGAGAGGAGCTCAACGACGACAGTCCCGGAACCTAGGCAATGGAGATAGCAGCCGCGCGAAGATAGGAGTTATCCAGGTCAGCTGTTCCTATGGGAAATGGAGTCCCACAGATGCTGATGATCCGCAAACCGCTTCTGCTGTCACCCATTAGAAAAAAAATTTTGTACTCATAGACGAGTATGGTCTTGTACTGCATATTTTATATTTTGCTTGGAATTTCTGTATCAAGATTGTGTCTCATCAGCTAAAAGTAATCCTAGGGCTGGTGAGCACAAGGACCATTGACTGGAAAATTTATATCCTGGAAAACCGGTCCTGACAACCTTGGTATCAGAGCCAGGCTGACCATTGGCTAATCCTATCTTAGCCGGGTCGACCTAGGTTAACCCACTCACCAGACCTTAACCTCACCACAACCAAGCTTATCCTACCCGATAGCCCACACAGTGACCCCGACAGCTTTTGGCAGTCGGTGCCCAACCTATCAGACTAGCCCAGTAAGCTACACGCCCGTGATCGACACCTGAGTTGCCCCATTCGCAAGCGTGTGAAGGAAGACTCCGTTTTCTTTATATAAAGGGAACGTTTGCCCCAACCAACAACCATAGTAATACATCGCATTTGGTGATATATATTTATCTGTGACAATGACCCCGACCACCAGAGAACAGAACCGACAATTAATATTGCCCCCACATCACAATATGTCACCCAGCCCGGATGCTATACATGAGGCCACTCCATGACCTTACCAAGCATCCCTCACCGTGTGCACGGCCTTCGCAGCCATTTTTTCCAAGTCCCACCTTGGGATTCATATAAAGACCCCAGCTGCAATCCCGGGGGATTTTATTAAATATAATTGTGGGATTTTAACCACAGTACCATGGGTTTTCCCCAGCCATCCTGGTATAATCTGTTCAAATCGAGGGTCACTTTCATCCCCTCGAAATATTGTACAGCCAGGTAGACCCAAACCAAGGCCCTACGGAAGTTCCTTTCATTGGGAGATCTACGCCCACTCTAGTAATGGCCATGAAGATTGCTGCTTATGGAGCGGTTATCCGTCTTCAATTGCTGGCGCCCTATGACAGTGAATGTGGGTATTATTGTTTCCCAAAATAGTGAAGCAGCCAGGGAAGCTGCATCCTTTCCCTAGACCTGAGCAGGGAAAGATCCAGCACTAATTAAGAGGGTACACTATGTCATCGCTCGAGAGCGCTTAACCCAGCAGGAACTAGGATTTTCTCCAGACCTTTGCTGTATAAAACCCAAGTCGCCAGTAGCAGACCCCTGAGGGAAAACTAAAAGAGACATTTTTTTGGAGTGAGTCCCCCATCCGTTGCCCAGTAAACCAAGGATATATCCCACTGCAATGAATATTTCCTCGTGACCTATAGATTATCGCCTGAACCGTCAGCATCGTAGTTGTGTGAGTTTGTGTAGCTTTTAACTGCTTGTTGTGATACCTATGATGTGTTTTTAAATTCTTTGTATGAATGTATTGTCTTAGTAGATGTTGTTGGAAAACCGGTCCTGACATCTTCCTGGCTAAAGTTTCATCTTCAAGTAACTCGCCCCGGGTCATATAAGCCAAATATGGAATTATCCAATCAGGAATAGCATGAAGAGCCGCCAACAACTATGCCTCCGGGTGAGGAATAGCAAGATCTTCCTCTGTAGGCAATTTGACTGAAGGGTTAAGCAGAATATCAAGGAAAATGTTAGGTGGCACCGGCTAATGCTGGGACCCTAACCGGCTTAAAGCATCGGCCGCCTCATTTTTCCCGCGATCAACATGTTCCACTTGATAACCTTTGAAATGACCGACAATAGCATCAACCTCGCCGTGGTAAGCCGCCATGAGTGGGTCCTTAGAATCCCAAGTGCCTGAAACTTGCTGAGCCACCAAGTCTGAGTCGCCAAAACACCTTACCCGGCTTAGATTCATCTCCTTAGCCATCCGAAGACCATGGAGTAAGGCTTCACACTCAAATGCATTGTTAGTACAAGGGAACATCAACCTTAAAACATAACAAAATTTATCACCTCATGGGGAAGTCAAAATAACTCCAGCCCTGAGCCTTCCAACTACCTGGATCCATCGAAGTGAATAGTCCAATATGTGCTATCTGGCTTCTCCTCAGGCATTCACAGCTCTGTCCAATCATTGATAAAATCCATAAGTGCTTGAGACTCAATGGCTGTGCGTGGCATATACTTTAAACCATGGGGTTCAAGCTCAATGTCCCACTTGGCTACCCAACATGTGGCCTCTCTGTTTTGAATAATATCCCCTAAGGGAGTAGAACTAACCACAGTGATGGGATGGCCAAGGAAATATTGCTTGAGCTTTCGACTGGCTATGAACACCCCATATACCAGCTTTTGCCCATGCAGATACCTCTGCTAGGACTCAATCAGCACCTCACTGATGTAATAAACCGACCGCTAAACCAGATACTCCTTGCCTTATTCCTTTCTTTCTACAATGATTACCATGCTAACAACTCGGCTATTGGCAGCCACATATAACAACAAGGGCTCCTTATCAATCGGAGCAACAAAGACCGATGACTCAGCTAATTGTATCTTCAAGGTTTCAAACGCCTGATCAGCAACCTCACTCTAGACAAAGTGATTAGTTTTCTTCATCATCTGGTATAGAGGGATAGCCTTTTCACCCAAGCGGCTTATGAACCGACTTAAGGCCGCAATACGACCCGCCAGACGCTGAACATCATTAATACACACCGGTTTATCCAGGGAAGTGATAGCCTTTATTTTCTCCGGGTTAGCTTCAATACCCCATTCAGAAACCGGAAAGCCCAAGAGCTTGCCTGCTGGCACACCAAAAACACACTTGGCAGGCTTAAACATCATCTTGTAGACCCGGAGATTGTTAAAGGTCTCTTTCAAATCATCTATTAGGGTTTCTTTCTTCCTGGATTTCACCACAATATCATCCACATAAGCATGAACATTGCACCCAATCTGATTATGAAGGCAATTTTGCACACACCGCTGGTAAGTCGCCTGAGCACTCTTGAGCCCAAAAGGCATAGACACATAACAGAAGGCTCCAAAGGGAGTGATGAAAGTTGTGTTCTCCTGGTCCTTAACTACCATCTTAATCTAATGATAACCAAAGTAAGCATCCAAAAAGCTTAAATGCTCGCAACCCGCTGTAGCATCAATGATCTGATCAATACGGGTGAGAGCAAAAGGATCATCCGAACATGCCTTGTTTAGGTCTGTGTAATCCACACACATAAGCCAAGTACCAGTTTTCTTAAGTACTAGCACCGGGTTAGCCAACCACTCAGGATGAAAAACTTCAACAATACATCCAGCCGCCAAGAGCCGGGCCACTTCTTCACTAATGGCCTTGCGCCTCTTTTCATTGAAACGACAAAGGAATTGCTTGACCGGTTTAAACTTTGGATCAATATTGAGAGTGTGCTTAGCGAGTTCCCTCGGTACACCTGGCATATCTGAAGGTTTCCATGCAAAGATGTCCCAGTTCTCACGGATGAACTCGATGAGCGCTCTTTCCTATTTCTGATCCAGATTAGCACTGATGCTGAACTACTTGGATGAATCGCCAGGAACAAAGTCAACTAGCTTAGTGTCATCAGCTAATTTAAATTTCAACAAGGAGTCATGCTCTATGGTGGGTTTCTTCAATGATGTCATATCCGCCGGATCAACATTATCTTTGTAAAATTTTAACTCCTTTGTTGCACAGACAGACTCAGCATAAGCAGCATCACCTTCTTCACACTCCAAGGCTATCTTCTGGCTCCCGTGCATTGTAATAGAATACTTGTAACCCGGCATCTTGAGCTGCAAATAAACATAACAAGGCCTTGCCATGAACTTAGCATAAGCCGGCCGCCCAAACAGAGCATGATTGGGGCTCTTGATTTAACCAGCTCAAAAGTCAACGTCTCCTTTCTGGAATCATGATCATCACCAAAGGCCACTTCCAAAGATATCTTGCCCACTGGATATGCCGACTTACCATGCACCACGCCATGAAAAACAGTGTTCGACGGCTTAAGATCTTTGTCAGTCAAGCTCATGCAACAAAAGGTTTCATAGTAAAGAATGTTGATGCTACTGCCCCCATCCATGAGTACCTTAGTAAATCTGTAACCTCCAACCCGAGGCGCCACCACCAGAGCCAAGTGACCTAGATTATCATCCTGGGGCGGGTGATCCTCACGGCTTTAGAGAATAGGGTGTTCAGACCATCGCAAATAATGGGGAATCGACGGCTCAACTGCGTCCACTGCTCTTTTATGGAGCTTTTGATCCCGCTTATATAAACTCATGGGGAAGACGTGTACTGTCCACCATTCAACTACTTCAGGTTACTCTAATAACCAGACTACTGCTGCTGATTCCCTTGACTTGACTGTTGATTAAAACCACCTTGATTGCCTTGGCCCTGGAAACCGGAATTTGAACTGCCACCACCAAAACCAGGACCGTGAGAGCCAGATACTGAGCCGCCGTTCAGTCCATGATTGTTCTGGAAAAAATTGGAATTTCTATACTCCTTCATAATGAAGCAATCCTTCCGGAGGTGAGTGGTCGGCTTTTCGTGCATACCATGACTTGGGCAGGGCTGATTCATCATTGCCTCAAGACTGAATTTTGGCCCTCCAAACCGAGGGGGCGACTTTCCCTTGCGACGCTAATTATTATTCTATGTATTGGTGTTAGCCACAAAATCCAAGTTGCCATCAGCCCTGTGCTTACCATTGCCACATTGACCTGCTGGGTTATGTTGCTTCCCTTTCGTATTGCTGCTCTTCTTTTCCTTACCTGTCTTCTCATCATCAGACTCGGGGTCCATGGTACTATCAGAATCGGCATACTTGACGAGGGCCGCCATTATCTCCCCCATGTCATTGCAGTGGCGTTTAAGCCGCCCCAGCTTCTGCTTCAGAGGGAGAAAACGACAATTCTTTTCCAACATCAGGACTGCTGAGCTGGCATTAATACTATCCGAAGAATGTATAACGGATGAGATCTAGCACACCCAATGGGTTGTTGACCTGCCCTCACCTTGGACACAGGAATCCAAATCCAGGATTGACATAGGCTGCTTGCATGTGTCTTTAAAATTCTGGTTAAAATGGGCCTTCAACTCTGCCCATGACCTAATGGAATTTGTGGGCAGCTCTTTCAACCAAGTACGAGCCGGATCATCCAACATCATGGTGAAATACTTAGCACACGCAGCATCGCTGACATCCAACATCTCCATGGCCATCTCATAGCTTTTGATCCAAGCCTCCGGGGGTTGATCCGCTGTGTAATTAGGCACCTTCCAAGGGCCCTTGAAATCCTTGGGTAGACGCTCTTTACGAAGAGCCGGTACCAAACACGGCACACCCAGGTTTCTAGAGGTCACTCCTGCCTCCACAGATGCTGACAGATAAACCGGGGATTGCTGTTGAGCCGCCAGCAGAGCCTCTCGACGCGCTCTGCCTTGATCCACCAAAGCCTGGGCCTTATTACCACCGCGCGTCGGGTCATGCCCACGAGGCTGGTTGCGGTGTTGCTCACTGCTTGAAACTGCTGGCGACTCAATGTGCCTGCTGTAACTCCGACTTGGTCGAGGGGTTGAATGAATCACTCGCGGCTATAAGAATAAGCCGCCTGTTGAGACACAACTGTCTAAAGAAGCTTTCTGGCCTTCCGTGTCACTACCGCCGTTGGAGACTCGCCTTCAACCGGTAGATCCGCCAATCGCGTCGCCGCAACAATCATATTATCCAAAGAGTTGGAATAATGACCCGACAGTGTCGGAACATGCTGAGGCGGAGTATTATTCAAGCGGGGCGGGTCCATCGCATGCAGTTGAACCGGCCCTTCGGTCATAGGTGCCTCAATTGCCCGGTTCACCACCGACGGGTCACTGGTCCCTGCTCCAGGCGTGTTGAAGAGGTTCCTTGCTTCATAAGCCGGGGGTAAACGACTCTGGTGCCACCTCCTCATGACCTCGTTTGAGGCATTTTGATCCAAGGTGAGCCGGAAAGAGTCTGCCTGAATCCGTTGTGCCTGGGCATCCAAAGCAGCTCGCTCTGTAGCCATCCTAGCATTCTCAGCCGCCAACTCATACTTGGCTTGAGCTATCTCATCCCGTAGCTTTGCCACATCCACCTTGTGTTGTTCCTGGTTGTACGGGGTTACCTCCACCCCCATCAAAGTTGCCAAAGCCTCCAATAACTCTGTCAAAGCTTGAGCCGGCGAGCGTGCGGTGCTACTAGCACTAGCCATCGCCGCAGCAGTTGACCTATAGGTCATAGCTGCGGTGGTTGTCGAATTGAGCGCCAGCTGTGTACCGTCCATGACGATCGCCACCCTGTTCGTTGGCTCATAGGGGTCCGAAATACTGTCGCCGTCGGAACAGCTCCGAAGCCGGACGTCTTGCAGTTGATACGTTGAATTGGTCTCCCCGGTTGACGACTCACCATCAGAGTAGACAGCCGTCTCATCGCCAGACATAGATCCTTCCTCAAGTTCTGCCCCATGGATAAAACCAACAAAGGCGTGCTTCATGGCGAGTTGAACTCGGGCGGGTCATGCACGCTGAGCCATCTCGATGATGTCGGTGCAGGTGTCCGGCTCAGGGCCCAGTTCACCGACTTGCCGATGAAGACGTGGATTCCGCTGAAGGGGACCCGGTACCCATATTCAATTGAGCTGGCCTCGGGGCCCCAGCCTGCATCGTCGATGTAGCTCTTGCCGCGACAACTCTTGGTCATCCGACCCATAGTGTATCCCTTGATCCCTTCGAAGCTGCCCTTCAAGAACCCGAAACCACCATGCGCTAGCCCCATGATGGGCGCCAACTGTCGTGGACTTGACATGACAGATGTCCAAGCAGAAGGACTTTGTCGTGGAGCCATCACAACTAGGTTTTCTTGAAGGGGTTAAATGGGACAAAGAACACAGAGAGTTTACCCAGGTTTGGCCCCTCTCAATGAGGTAATAGCCTACTCCTGCTTTATGTTGTATTGCTAGGGTTTCAATTACCAGGGAGCGAATATGCTTGACCTATCTCTCGATCGGTTGTCACTTGCCCCTAACTCGCCGCGGGTCATCCCTTTATATACACAGGTTGACGCCCGGCGGCTCACAGAGTCCCGGCCGGATCATACACAATGTGTCCGGCTCAGTGACTAACTAAACTTGCCGTACAATACAAGTCATTCATATGGCCGTTCATCCTCTTGGGCCTTAAGTCGCCTCTAGGTCTTGGTCCGTCAATGGGCTTGCTATGACCCACCACCTTTATTGATAAGTCGTCAGTGGTATAACCCAGCCCCTCTTGGGCGGTTCATACCCAGTAGTTATATCCCCAACAAGCTGGGTCCTACACCCGGCCATATTACCATTGTACCCCTGGGGGGTAGGCCTATATAAACCCCATAGGCTCACCCATGCAAAGGGTTCAGAACCCCAGCCATTAGACTCACCCCATAGAAGGATAAGTTAGGGAAAGCCTTGCTCTTCTTCCACCTCTAGCCGAAACAGCTCAAGGAGCCCTCTTGTAGCTACTCTATTGACGATAGTCATCATGCGGAGACCCCGCAGAGTAAGACTAGGGGTGTTATCTCCATGGAGAGCCCCAAACCTGGGTAAACCTCGTAGGCGTTCGAGGTCACGCTCACTCCCGCTTCTAGAGCCCGGCGACGTACTCTTGTCCCCCTCCATAATTAGCCACCCCCTGGCATATGTCGCTCTATATCCTCGACATTTGGCGCCCACCATGAGGAAAGGTGCACCGTCATCCGGAAACACGTTCTGGATGGGAACCCTCTTCCTTCCTGGCGAGCGTAGCCAGCCCGGCATGCCGGATGGTGTTTGCGTCGACGCGCTGCGTGGCACGGAAGCCGTTTGCGCCACGAGCTGTCTCGCTATTCGCATCGGCGGGATCCTGCTCACCGATGAGCTTGCACCTGACGCGGGAGCAGCCTACTCTGAGAGCTGCCTCATCGACCTCCTTGGCAAGTTCCACATCGCCAACGAGCCTGCCTCCGACCTGGAGTGCGTTGGCTCCACCGACCCAATGCTCATCGACTTCGACGCGACATCCCCCAATGCCTTCGTCAGTAACAAGGTGATCATCGACGACCCGATCCCTCATGCGGTTAGCGATGCCAGCTCCAGCACCATCATGGAAATGCTGGTCATTAGCCATGACGGAGCCTCCGACAGGGCTGGCCACGACCCGCTGCAGGCGGTAATGCGGGGTTTGTCCGCACCCGTGGCTAAAAATGTCGACGGAGCGACACTAGAAGCATTCCACGTCTCGCTCCTCGATACCGCCAACAAGCTGGCGGTGATGAGGCACCTCACCGAAGCCTATCGGCGCGAGATCGTCCATGCCATATGCGGCACGTCGACTGCTGGCGAGCCTAGCTGAGTGGGCACTGTTCGGCAGCATGGCGCGATAGTCGCCAGCATGCTGGGGGCCAGCCGCCTGGTCTACGCCACCCCGATGGAGAACTTGCACGCTGCCCAGGCGGCGGCAGATGAACTGGACCACCTGGAGGGCGACGAGCATCACTGCATGACGGCGCGCCTCCAACAGCTCCTTGACGCGACCACCTTGCAGCAAGAAGCCGGCCGCTGCGTGGTGGAACTCAGTGTACAAGCTGAGAACCACCCCCCTCGCCATGAGCATGGGGCGACCGACAGGTGGCTCCCGCGATCGATGAGACCAAGAGCCGGCTGCCTGTTGTAGCCGCACACACATCACGATCGAGCGCGACCAAGATGGCCGCCCACGAGAAGTGGAACGACAGAGCGATCGACCGCCTCCCCCGCGCAGGGAGAGGCGCGCCTCCCCGCTGCCTGTTGAGCATCCGACTCTCGGAGGCCGGCTAGGCTCCCGTGGAGCAGTCGTTGAGAACCCCGCCCGCCACTGGTTCAACCGGCTGGCTCGATCCCTGGCGATGGAAGAAGAAGATGCAATCAACACGGCCTGTTTTGGCCCCCGCATTCGCGATGAGCCCTTCCCCCAAAGGGTTCTCGCTCCCCCGAGACACTCCCAAGTACAACGGCTCCGTGAAGCTAAAGGACTTGCTGGTCGACTACTCCATAGCCGCCAGCATAGCAAACGACAACAAGTGCGTTGCCATGAAGTAAGTTCCGCTCATGCTCCAGGGCACGGCTCGGATGTGGCTGAATAGTGTCAACAACTGGTTGGATTTCGCCGATGTCTTCATCCGCAACTTAACCAGCACCTACAAGCAGCCGCCCAAGCCCCGCCAACTCTCCCTGTGCGTCCAAGGTCCGACCAAGTCTACCCGCGACTACCTCACGCGCTGGGCCAAGCTGCGCAACTCCTATGAAGGGGTGCACGAGGTGCAGGCCATAGAGTACTTCACCGCCGGGTGCAGAGAAGGCACCCTGCTCAAGCACAGGCTCCTCTACGACGAGCCGGCTATGCTCGACGAGCTGCTGATTATAGTGGACAAGTACGCTACGGCCGAATCCTCAATGATGTCGGAGCTCCGAGTGGACGCGTCTGGGAAAGTGCTCCCCCAGCTCCTCAGACGTCCGCTGGTGACTCCAGTCGGTGCCAGTAGCCGAACGACAACAAGCGGAAGGCCCCGCAACCGGCTTCCACCAGCCGGCAGGTGGCGACAGTTGAAGACCAGCAGCCAGAGGGGCAGCCTGGCCCCAAGCATCAGAAGGGAGCAAGCCTTCTTGGTTGCCCACCTTCTCCTTCGAGCAAACCCTGGATGCACCCTGCAAGTTCCACAACGGCGCGAAGCCATCCAACCACACCACCCGGAAGTGTCACTGGCTCACCAGGATTGCCAAGGGCGAAGGACTGCAGCCTCCAGTAGCTGGCCCGGCGCTGCCGCCTCCTCCAGCGCCGGTTCCCCGTCCAGTCGGCGCCGTCCAAGATGAGTTCCCCGGAGATCATGGAGCCTACGTCGTCTTCACCAGCATGGCTGATGAGAGGCACAGCTGGCGTCAGCAACACCGGGAAGTGAACCCTGTCGCCTCAGAAGCCCCAGAATTCATGCACTGGTCCGAGAAGCCCATCAGCTGGAGCCGTGCTGACCACCCGGCCATGATGCCATCGCCGAGTGCATGCGCCATGGTCTTGGACTCAACCTTCTCAACTGAGGTGGGCCTGCCGCTTCTCCCGGATCCTGATAGACGGCGGTAGTAGCATGAACATCTTCTACAGCGACACCATGGAGAAGCTGTGCATCAAAGAGAAACAGCTCTAGCCCAGTCGGACTGTCTTCCGCGACATTGTACCCGGCCTTTCCTGCTCTCCAATCGGCAAGATCAAGATAGACGTCATGTTCGGTGACAAGGACCACTTCTGCTACGAGCCCATCTAGTTCGAGGTGGTAGATCTGGAAATCCCCTACCACGCGCTCTTGGGCCGGCCAGCACTCGCCATGTTCATGAGGATGCCTCACTATGCATATCTCAAGATGAAGATGCCGGGTCCCAAGGGCATCATCACCATCGCTGGCGACTAACAGAAGTCAGTCGCATGTGCTGCTACTAGCAGTCGGCCGGCCGAGTCCCTCGTCATCGCCGAAGAAAAACGTCTCCTTGACCGGGTGGTGGCCATGGACAACAAGCAGCCGGACATGTCGCCGGACCCCCAGGAGTCGGAGGCTCAGGGCTCCTTCTAGTCGGCCAAAGAAACCAAGAAGATCCCCTTGGACCCGGAGCAACCGAAGAAATACGCCGTCATAGGGGCTCACCTTGACAACAAATCGGAAAGCAAGCTCGTCGATTTCCTTTGTGAGAATCGGAATATCTTTGCATGATCTCCCACAGACATGCCGGGTGTTCCGACGGATTTTATTGAGCACAAGCTCCATGCCAGGCCACATGCAAAGCCGGTCAAGCAACCCCTCCGCCGCCTGTCAGAAGAGAAGAGAATAGAAGGATTGTTGGTGAAGAGATATCCCGGCTTCTGGCTGCCGGCTTCATCATGGAAGTGTTCTACCGGACTATATGGCCAATCCAGTCTTTGTATTGAAGAAGAACAACAAGTGGCGCATGTGTATCAACTACACCAGCCCCAAAGATCTGTTTGCTCTGCCTCGGATAGATCAAGTGATCGAATCCACAGCTGGATGCGAGCTCCTGTCCTTCCTTGATGCCTATTCCATCTACCACCAGATCAAGTTGAACCCGGCCGATCGGCTGAAGACCGCCTTCATCACACCATTCAGAGCCTTCTGCTACCTAACCATGACGTTCGGCTTGAGAAATGCCAGTGCCACGTTTCAGCGTTGCATGTAGAAGTGCCTCCTCAAACAACTGGGCAGAAATGCCCACGTCTATGTAGACGATATTGTGGGATATTATGGTGAAGATGGAGAAGCGCCACACCCTCCTAGAGGATCTCAAGGAGACCTTTGATAATTTGTGCCTTTTTCAAATCAAGCTCAACCCGGAGAAATGTGTCTTCGGAGTCCCAGCCGGCCAGATCCTTGGTTTCCTTGTATCTGAACGCGGCATCGAGTACAACCCCGTGAAGATCAAGGCCATTGAGCGGATGCAGAGACCCACATGGCTGCGAGACGTCTAGAAGTTCACCGGGTGCTTGGCATCTCTCAGTAGCTTCAACAGTCGATTGGGCGAGAAGGCTCTTCCACTGTACCAGCTAATGAAGAAAACCACTTGCTTCGAGTGGAACGACAAGGCAGAAGAGGCCTTCCTCCAACTCAAGAAGATGCTGACCATGCTGCCTGTCCTGGCGGCTCTGGCTGCTAAGAAGCCCATGCTCCTCTACATCACAGCCACCAGCCGGGTAGTCAACACAGTCATCGTGGTTGAGTGCCCAGAAGACGGCAGGGCACTGCTGATCCAGAGGCCTGTCTACTACTTGAGCGAGGTGTTGTCGGCCTCCAGGCAGAATTACCCCCACTACTAGAAGATGTGCTACAGCATGTACTTTGCCGCCAAGCAGCTCAAGCAAATACTTCCAGGAGCACTCCATCAAGGTCGTTTGCACTGCCCCGCTTGCCGAGATCATAGCCAACAGGGATGCATCAGGCCGGGTGGCGAAGTGGGCCATTGAGCTAGCTCCCCACACCATCCTCTACTAGCCCCGCACCGCCATCAAGTCCCAAGTGATGGCCGACTTCCTCGTCAACTGGGCCGAGACCCCGTACCTGCTGTGTCACGCCCAATATGTGACCCTATCCGAAAGGAACTCGAAGGTCCCACCAAGGATAGAACGACATATTTAAATGCTTCTGCAAGGTGGATGTCATTACATCGTACCATTACATAATAGTTGGGGATACGTACAAAGGCATACAATGCCGCAAGAATACATCAAACATCATGCATAAGAACAACATCCGACTACATATGAAACACAAACAGAAACTCAAACGACATCCACCCTGCTAGCCCAGGCTGCCAACCAGGAACCTATCCCAAGATCGACGACGAAGAAGAAGAACTCCAAAACAAGTAAACACCACTCTCACGTCATGATCATCACGTTACCTGTACCTGAAACTATTGTTGCAGTAATCTGTGAGCCACGAGGACTCAGCAATCCCATTACCATGGGTATCAAGACTAGCAAAGCTTAATGGGTATGGAAAGGATAAGTGGTGAGGTTGCAGCAAGCGACTAAGCATTGTATGGTGGCTAACTTACGAGTACAAATGTAAGATGAGAAACTACGCAAACAGTCGCAGACTAGTAATGATCAAGAAGTGATCCTGAACTACTTACGTTCAAACATAACCCAAAGCCGTGTTAACTTCCCGGAAACCACCGAGAAGAGACCATCACGACTACACACGCGGTTGATGCATTTTAATTAAGTCAAGTGTCAAGTTCTCTACAACCAGATATTAACAAATTCCCATCTGCCACATAACCGCGGGCACGGCTCTCAAAAATTTAAACCCTGCAGGGGTGTCCCAACTTAGCCTATGACAAGCTCACGATCCGCGGAGACAATCCTCCATCGCGGGACCCTCCGATCAGACTTGGAATCCCGGTGCACAAAATATTTCGACAATGGTAAAACTAGTCCAGCAAGACCTCCCGACGTGCCGACACCCTAATAGTAGCCACGTGTATCTCGTCACAGGCCACAATCGGATTGTCGAAACTTCCGGTAGGCCAATCCAGAGTTGCCCCTGGCGACCACCGGCGGTTGACAGGTTTGGACCAACACTCATGACGAGCCTGGACCGGGGGGGCTAGTTAAGTCCACGGGGTCCGGAAAGTCCCTATGCAGTTTTAGTTGTAAAAGGGAAAATGGTAAAACCAAGGTTGGGCCTTGCTGGAGGAGTTTTATTCAAAGCGAACTATCAAGATGGGCCCATAAACCCTCATCGTGTTAAGGACCCAAAATCAAGGAACATAACACCAGTATGACGGAAACTAAGGCGGCAAGAGTGGAACAAAACACCGAGCGAAAGGCCAAGCCTTCCACCCTTTGCCAAGTATATAGATGCATTAATTAAATAAGAGATATTGTGATATCCCAACATATCGATGTTCCAACATGGAACAACCTGCAAGGCACCTGCAACTAGCAACGCTATAAGAGGGGCTGAGAAAAAGTGGTAACTTAGCCAAACAAAGGTTTGCTAGGAAGGAGGGTTAGAGGCTTGACATGGCAATATGGGAGGCATGATATAACAAGTGGTAGGTAGCGCAACATAGCGATAGAACGAACAACTAGCAAGAAAAGATAGCAGTGATATCGGGGGTAGTGATCATCTTGCCTGCAAAGTTCTCTAAGTTGTTGAAAGCTGGTTGGTGGCACGGAGGAGGAAGGAAGGAGGAAGGGGAAACCCTTGGGAGCCACGGGGTGGCTTTATAGGGGCGCAACACGGCTGGCTCGACCACGGTGGCCATGAAATGCGTGTAAAGGAGGGGTGAGGTAGGAGAAAGGTGGGTGAGTGCTAGAGATTAGCGACTGACGCGTGGGGCTAGATACGCCACGTGGGACCGGTGAGATAGAGGGGTACGTGGGTTTCAGGTGGAAAAGGGATCTAGAGTGCTAGATGGGCTGCTGCGGGTGCGCTGATGATGGGCCGTTGCTGGGCTGCTCTGTGTTGCACTGAGCTGATGCCGCTCTTCCTTTTCCATTTCTTCAAACAGAAATAAAAGAGCTAGAGCCTAGAGGAATTCAAGAGTGTTGTGGGAGAAATGATAATATCCTCTGAGTCCCGAATTTGTGCAGAATTTGAATAAATTGCTTTGGGCATTTTTAGATGTAGAAAAATAATACAAGTTTGAATAAAATTCAAACTTGGGCCATTTTTTTAACCCAACCAAAACAACTTCAAATGAGATGAAATTAGGAAGAGAGGTTAAGGATGAGGTGCACTAGCATCAGGAAAAGAATGAACATTTATGGAGGAGGGGAAAAGGTCACTTGCCAAAATAAAAGAAAGAAGAAGGAAGGAGGAGGTGATGATGCATGATCATGCATGGAGCAATCAACAAACATAATGTAGGGGCAATGCACATGATGGACTTGGAAACAACATGGATGACACAAGCTCTGATACCAACTTGTAATGCCCACGATGCGGCTATATCTCCCACGTGTTGAGGCACGACTTAGAGACATAACCGCATGGTGGCTTTGTCGCAAGAAGGGTCATCTTCACAACATCCCATATAATGAACGAGAAAGGGATAAATAGAGTTGGCTTCCACTCGCCACATCACACAATATTCAAATGTCATACATCATCAGAATACACTCATAGTCCGACTACAGACAACCAAATGAAAAGAAGATAAACCCAACTGCTAGATCCCTGATCGTCCCAACTAGGTTCCACTATTGATCATCAGGAAACGACACAATGCTATAATATGATGCGTCAGGCAAAGGATGGCATAATGCAAAAATGACAAGAGGCTCAATGCAACAAAATGAAATGGCATAATGCAATATAATAAAAGATGTACCATGACCTCAAGCAGTCGTATTGGTGGACTCGAATGAAGCGAGAGATTGCTCAATTCGTGAATGAATGTGATGTCTACCGAAGGGTGAAAGCAGAACACCAATGACCAGCTGGTCTCCTCCAACCTCTTGCTATTCCAGAATGGAAGTTTGATCATATCGAAATGGACTTTGTCACTGGATTCCCAAAGTCCAAGCGTGGGGATGATGCTATTTTCATTATCATTGACAAGCTTACAAAAGAGGCTCATTTCCTTCCAATCAAAGAATCTATCACGACAGCTTAGTTGGTAGAGCTATACACCTCCAGAATTGTCTTGTTGCACAGAATTCTGCAATTGATCTCTTCAGACCGCGGAAGCATTTTCACTTCTAAGTTCTGGGACTCCTTCTGGAAGTCCATAACTGGACATTTCCTATTGAGGAAACTTGCCATTTCTATCAATTGCCATTTAGGGCAGTGTATCACTTAAAGCTTTTGTGATGATTTTTCTACAGCAACCCCACATATTATAGCTGTTTTTGGGGTAGAAAAATCCCACCAATCCAGTGGTGCCATTAGTTTTTGCATTTGCGCAAGTTCATGAACATGTCATTTTACATCATGATGTTGTTTTGTCTTTTATGTGTGATTTTATTCAAATATGCTATGGGTTAGTTTTGCACATGAACATGCTCTTTAACATGCATACTTCATGCTATATTTTATTTCATGTCATTTAGTGCACTGTGATGAGTGCCACAAGCTTGCAAAGTTGCCATCATGAATCTGCTTATGCCATGCCATGATTTTCTTCTAAGTCTGAAACTGATCATATCACTTGCCCTGTTTGCATTGATGCTACCACCTTGTCTATGCATCTTTGGTTAAAGTTCAGTAAGGGATTTTTGTTCTTTGCCTTTAGTACTAGCATTCCATGCCTTTGTTTGCCATGATATATTCCTATAGCATGTTGTTTGCTAGCTCTAAACGTTGCTATATGGTGCTGTTTTGACATGTTTAGTATTTTCTCTAAGTCTGTGAATCTGTTATCATTTGCATTTTTGCCATGTTATTTTGAGCTTGTTCTAGTGAGAACTAGCAGGAGCTCAGTGTTCATGATTTGTAGAGCTTCGCATGTACTTTATGGTCATGTGTGTTGTTGCTATGTTGGAGTGTTGTAGCATAGTTTCTTATTGCATCCTAAGTGCTATGATGTTGTTAATCGCAGATTTGCATCGTTCTTATTTTCCTTGTCATTTGCAAACCATGCATCCGTTTCCGGTGATCCTTATATCGATTTCGACCGAAATCACCCCATCTTTCTAGCGGCATACTTGGTTTGCCAAGTTGATTCCTTGTTCATATTTTCCCTTCCGGAGTACCCATATGCATTCCACATCATATCTTGCATTCCATGCCATGTCTTGCACCATGTTCATCTTTTATTATATTGCATTGTGCCATTTCATTTTGTTGCATTGAGCCTCTTGTCATTTTTTCATTATGCCATCCTTTGCCTGATGCATCATATTATAGCATTGTGTCATTTCCTGATGATTAGTAGTGGAGCCCAGTTGGGACGATCGGGGATCTAGCAGTTGGGTTTATCTTCTTTTCATTTGATTCTTTGTAGTCGGACTATGAGTGTATTCTGATGATGTGTGACTTATTTGAATATTGTGTGACATGGCGAGTGTAAGACAACTCTATTTATCCCTTTCTCGTTCATTACATGGGATGTTGTGAAGATGACCCTTCTTGCGACAAAACCACCATGCGGTTATGTCTCTAAGTCGTGCCTCGACACATGGGAGATATAGCCGCATCGTGGGCGTTACATGTTGCCAGTGCCATATTCCACCCATTGGCGGATGCACTTTGATGGCTCGAAGATGTGCACCGGTTTGGGAGCCGACATCGTCCTTACCTCTCCCAAAGGCGACAATCTTGAGTACACGCTGCAGATTCACTTTGCCGCCTCCAACAACGTGGCCGCTGAGTGTTGTGCTACGGCGACTCGGACTTGGTGGTCCAGCAGTCATCTGGCGACTAGGAGGCCAAGGATGCAAACATGGCAAGCTACTACTTCCTCGTCCAGCAAATTAGTGGATACTTTGACGGGTGCGAGTTCCTTCACATGCCACGGGTAGACAACGAGCAAGCCGATGCCCTGGCACGGATTGGCTCCACCCGGCAAGCAATACCAGCCAAAGTCTTCCTCTAGTGCCTGCGCAAGCCATCTATCAAGCCTTCACCAGAATCAGAGTCCATCTTCATGCCGGCTGACCCCGGAACAGTCGGATCTGGCTTGGGGACTGCAGCAGTCGGCTCGGGGACTTCAGCGGGCGGCCGGGGGACTGCAGCACTCACACCTGGCCCGGGGACTACACAACCTGGCCCGGGGGCTGCAGTAACCGGCCCGGGGACTTCGGTAGGAAGCTCGGGGATTGCAGCAGTCGCACCCAGCCCGAGGACTTCAGAACCCTGCCCAGGGCTGCAACAGTCGGCCTGGGGACTTCAATGACGCAGCAAGCGGCGACCGACTCTAACCCGCCGCCTCCCAAACCAAACGCCCTGGTACTAGTGGTCGTGATGACAGTGGTAGAAGCACCATCTTGGGCACATCCCATCCTCAACTTCCTGGTGAGCAGAGAGCTACCAGCCGACGAGATTCTGGTCCGACAGGTGCAACGCCGGGCCGCAACGTATATGATAGTGAACAGAGAGCTCTTCAAACACAACATGTCTGGTGTCTTTCAGCGCTGCGTAGAGCCGGAGAAGGGCAGAGCAATCCTCAGAGATATTCACCAAGGCGAGTGCGGCCACCACGCGGCCTCCAGATCCCTTGTCGCCAAAGCTTTCCGTCATGGATTCTTTTGGCCGACTACTTTGGATGATGCCAAGGATTTGGTCAAGAAGTGCAAAGGATGCCAACGCTTCAGCTCCAAGCAGCACCTGCCGACTTCTACACTCAAGACCACCCCCTCACTTGGCTGTCTGTCGTCTGGGGGCTGGACATGGTGGGCCCATTCAAGACAGCACGCGGTGGCATGACCCATCTGTTGGTTGATGTCGGTGTCAAAACCGGCGGATCTCGGGTAGGGGGTCCCGAACTGTGCGTCTAAGGCGGATGGTAATAAGAGGCAGGGGACACGATGTTTACCCAGGTTCGGGCCCTCTTGATGGAGGTAAAACCCTATGTCCGGCTTGATTGTTCTTGATGATATGAGTATTACAAGAGTAGATCTACCACAAGATCAGAGAGGCTAAACCCTGGGAGCTAGCCTATGGTATGATTGTCTGTTGTCCTACGGACTAAAACCCTCTGGTTTATATAGACACCGGATGGGGCTAGGGTTACACAAGGTCAGTTACAAAGGAGGAGATATCCATATCCGTATTGCCTAGCTTGCCTTCCACGCCAAGTAGAGTCCCATCCAGACACGGGACAAAGTCTTCAATCTTGTATCTTCATAGTCCAACAGTCCGGCCAAAGGATATAGTCCGGCTGTCTGGAGACCCCCTAATCTAGGACTCCCTTAGTAGCCCCTGAACCAGGCTTCAATGACGATGAGTCCGGTGTGCAGTGTTCTCTTCGGCATTGCAAGGCGGGTTCCTCCTCTGAATACACCATGGAAGAGTTTGAATGCATGGATAGTGTCCGACCCTGCAAAATAAGTTCCACATACCACCGTAGAGAGAATAATACTTCCACAAATCTAATCTGCTGACACGTTTTGATAGTATGACATCACTTCATGGCCCGATTATTATTTGAACCGCTTTTCTCAACCAGCTCCGCACATATCGCAAGGTGGTTTTCTTGATACGTCTTGTCAAAGCAGAGATCGTGTTCCCCCTATCACGGGATTCTCATCAATACAGACGTGGGTAACCCAACCGCGCCATCAATTGCGACGCCTGGGGAATAAGCGGTTTTGCCAGGTAAGTGGGGAGACTCATTGCCTCCTCCGCCCTTATAAAGGGACAAAGATTTACTTTTTACACCCACGCCTTCTTCCTTCTCGCTTACCCATTCCCGCACACTCGAGCTGTAGCGCCCAAGCTCGCATTCTTCTTCTGAAATCACTCCAAGGAGGAGGAAAGTGGATGGTTTCCTCCGCCACGGAGGAAAACATCAAAAAGTTACGGGGAGCCGGATACCTAGCTGCGAATATCATGCACTGGCTGCCGAATGCGGGGCAGATCGTCCCCACGCTCGAACCTCATGAGAGGGTAGTTTTTCTTACCCATTTCGTCCGTAGACTGGGATTTCTTCTCCACCCGTTCGTCCGCGGGCTCATGTTCTACTACGGGATGGATTTTCATGATCTGGCCCCCAACTTCATCCTCAACATCTCGCGTTTATCGTCGTGTGCGAGGCCTTCCTCCGCATCAGACCCCACTTCGGCCTATGGCTGAAAACCTTCAATATCAAACCAAAGGTGGTGGGTGGATAGCAAGTAGAGTGTAGAAGCGCCATGGTGGGCAAGATGCCTAATGTCACCTAGCTTGAGGGTACCTATGTGGATACCATAAAGGGGTGGCAATTAGGGTGGTTCTACATCATCGAGCCGCGCGACTCCAACTGGGTGGCGGCCCCCAAATTTCGATCCGGAATCCCCACGCGGCTCACCTCCTGGAAAAAGAAGGGCCTGTCCTGGGGTTCTTCGGTAGAGCTGACCAGACTCCAGACCTGCATCCAGAACATGACGAACCAGAAAATTAAGCTCGTCAACATGGTCCAGGTTATGCTCTTCCGCCAGATCCTTCCGTGCCAACGACGGGCATTTGTTTTGTGGGAGTTCAACTCGGCCCAGCACCAGATGCTGCGAGAGCTCTACGACACGACGCATGAGGATGTCTGGAGGGTGCTGTTCAAGGGCGCGGACATGCCTCCCTTCCTCACCGAGGACCGCGGACTCAGCGCAAAGCGCCGCACCCATCCGGTAGGCTTTTATATCTCTCATGGTATTTATGTGCCCTGGTTTGGTTATCTGCTGGATCTAAGCTTTCATGTCATTAACAGGACTGGATAAAGACAACGGAGCAGCTTGATTGCCCAGCCCCCCTGCCCGAAGATCCTGCAAACGCTCTTCTAACGAAGATGCTGCCTCCGGCACCTTACGATGTGCCGGAAAAGATGGCCAAGAAGAAGGCTGCGGGGACCCGAAAGGGTCTCCGGCGCAAGGTGGTCTATCAGACTCATCGTCTGATGAGTCCGACGCGCACTCCTCCCACAGAAACGAGGAGGAGAAAAGTTCTCCCCCCAGCCGGGGGAGACAAGAAAAGGAAGGCCGACCCATCCGGGGAGGCCGAAGGGTCCAATAAGGGCAAGACCCTCCCTCGTAATGTGCCACGATGGCCGCTGACAGCGGCGACGAGTGGCTACCCAGAGACAAGCCCCTGGCGAAGTCGTAAGTGTCCGCACACCATAGTGCTTCATGGTATGTTTTATTGTACTGGCTTTCCTCATGCCGAACATGATTATGCAGTCCGGCCAGAGCTCATCTCGACGTACCCTCGTCGAGCGGCTCCTTGGGCTCATCGGATATGAACAGCGGTTCTCCTCCGACGGCTTCCACCCCTCGCCCTACGGACAACGCCGAGGTGGTGTCTCAAAATGCACCGACCCAAGGGGAGGTGATTGATATGTCTATGTAACAACCTCGATGCGACTATAGCTCCCACGTGTCGAGGCACGACTTAGAGACATAATCGCATTGAAGGCATATGTCGCAAGTTAGGCAATCTTCACAACATCCCATGTAATATATAGATAATAAAAGGGGAGATAACATAGTTGGCTTACACTCGCCACGTCAATCAAGTACATAAATAAAATTACATCATTCAAACACTCATGGCCCGACTACTGCGCCAAAATAAAAGCTAACCCAACATGCGACATGGTCCCGATCACCCCCAACTGGGCACCACTACTGATCATCAGGAAAAGAAACATAGTATCGTTGAGAGTCCTCGTCGAACTCCCACTTGAGCTCGAGCGCGTCACCTGGAGCGGAATCATCAGGCCCTGCATCTGGTGTAATAGTAATCTGTGAGCCACAGGGACTCAGCAATCTCGCACCCTCGCGATCAAGACTATTTAAGCTTATAGGTAAGGCAAGGTAAAAATGTGGAGCTGCAGCAAGCGACTAGCAAATATGGTGGCTATCCTGTTCGCAAAAGAGAGCGAGAAGAGGAGGCAAAGCGCGAGCGAGAAACTAGAGAGCAACCTGCGCAAGCATTACTCCGACACCATGTCCACTTCCCGGACTCCGCCGAGAAGAGGCCATCATGGTAACACACTCAGTTGATTCATTTTAATTAAGTTAAGGTTAAAGTTATCTACAACCGGACATTAACAAATTCCCATCTGCCCATAACCGCGGGCACGGCTTTCAAAAGTTTAAAACCCTGCAGGGGAGTCCCAACATAGCCCATGACAAGCTCTCACGGTCAACGAAGGAATAGACCTCCTCCCGAGATGTTCCGATCAGACTCGGTACCTCGGTTCTTCAAGACACTTTGACAGGTTAAAACAAATCCAACAACACCGCCCGAATGTGCCAACAAATCCCGATAGGAGCTGCACATATCTCGTTCTCAGGGCACACTCAGATGAGCCAGATGTCGGGTAGGCCAGCCCAGAGTTGCCCCTGGTAGCCCCGGACATCGCTCGGTTGGACCAACACTCAGAGGAGC
>NC_041380.1:91512928-91515285 GCF_002162155.2 Triticum dicoccoides | reverse complement strand
TGGCAAATGGTAAGACCAAGGTTGGGCATTGCTGGAAAAGCTTTAATCAAGGCGAACTATCAAGAGGTTCCCATTATAACCCAACCGCGTAAGGAACGCAAAATCCGGGAACATAACACCGATATGACGGAAACTAGGGCGGCAAGAGTGGAACAAAACACTAGGCGAGAGGCCGAGCCTTCCACCCTTTACCAAATATATAGATGCATTGAGATAACATGGCAATATAATGATATCCCAACAAGTAAAATAATGTTCCAACAAGGAACGGTCTCCAATCTTCACCTGCAACTAGCAACGCTATAAGAGGGGCTGAGCAAAGTGGTAACATAGCCAATCAATGGTTTGCGAGGACATGGTGGGTTAGAGGTTTGACATGGCAATTTGGGAGGCTTGAAAGCAAGTGGTAGGCATCGTAGTGTTGGCATAGCAAAAGATCGAGCATCTAGCAAAGCAAAGATAGTAGTGATTTCGAGGGTATGATCATCTTGCCTGCAAAGTTGTCAGAGTTGACTGGATCCTCGAAAGCAAACTCAACGGGCTCCTCGTTAGCGAACTCGTCTCCCGGCTCTACCCAAACAAGACAAACAAGCAACAAGGACACAATCAACCACGTGCAAGGATCAAACAATATGATGCAAGGATGGTATGCTATGCGGGATGCGATGCGGGATGCATATGCAAGATTTGACAAGGGATGCATGAACCTGGCCTCAACTTGGAAATCCAAGTGTGCCACTGGAAAAGATGGGATGAAATCACTTGAAAACGATATAAAGAACACCGAAATCGGAGTTATGGTTTGGAAATGGCAAGCAAATCAAATATGACATCGATCTGCGATTTACAGCAAGTAGCCATCTAAATGCAAGGAGATGAACAAGCTACAGCACCCAAACATGACAACAAAATACATGGCAGGGATGCATTCATCATGCTTAACAAAAGTCTAGCACTGAGCTACAGCAAATTCATCCATTAACAGGTTCAAACAAGCATGGCAAAAATGCATATGGTAAACAGATTTCAGACTTGGTGAAATTAACACTTGTCTGGAATTTCAGATCAGGTAGCACTCTTCGGAGCATGAAAACTATATGCTACAGGACATGAACATGCCAAATTAAAGCATGGCATGGAGCTACTCAAAAAGCTTAACAAAAGTCTCTTAGTGACCTTGATCCAAAAGGGATCAGAAAATACAATTGCAAGCATGTGAACATGGCAAAAACATAATCAGTTCTCAGACTTGGTGAAAACTGCAGCATGCTGAAAACAGATATCAAGTAGGCATGTTTACGAGCTCGATGCACTCACTACGGAGCAAGTCATGATAATCTAAGCATACACCCATCAAGAATACACAAAATGCAAGCTAGACATGGCAAGAACAATAACATAGCATGCACGGATCAACTACAACATCATCGGCAAAATTGCTAACAAGTAGACAATATGCCCGGATTCACGAAGTAGCAAAAGTAGAGCTCGATTGACTCAAGCTAGGGTGCTCTATAATTGCAAACAAAGGCATGGATGGATAGAGCACTACAAGATTAATAAAACATCCTTATTGATCATCCTCAAAAGAGGCACAGATTAGTAGGAAACAACATGAACATATGGCCATATGAGATAAATAGCTCAAGGACTTAGTGGAAATGCCAAGTCTCTGAAATCAGCATTAGCAAGTGCCTCACTTTGCAAGCTTGTGCTAGCCACCACACACATCACAAAAATACATGGGTTGAACCTCTGGAAATATGGCAAAACCCTTAACAAAACATATGTAGAGCTCATGGGCATATCATGCACATAATAATCATGGCAAAAATGACAAATATCTAAATGGAGTAGCAGATCTGACAATTATCTCAAGTAGCACTCTTCCAACAGTATTTCGGGCACCAAGATGAACTCAAATGAAAATGATGCAGTGGAATGAAATGATGTACTCTCTGAGACAAACATTTTGATATGCTATATGCCCAAAACGGAGCTACGGATGCGGAGTTATAGCAAGATGAACATGAGCATATGGATCTGAGATTTTAAGGACTTAGAAGAAAAAAAACCACCTCGCGGATTAGGGTTTACTGTTCACCCGCGAGATCCACTGTTCACCCGCGACGGAAACCGAGGTCGTCGGTGAGGATCCCTACTCCGGCGAAGAGGAGGCGCCGCTCCGGCGCGGGGGGAGCGGGAGCCGGCGAGAGGAGGGACAGGACTGCGACGGCGGCCATCGGGCACGGCCCCGGCGCGGATTGGCGGCGGCAGGCGATGCTCCGGTGGGGCGGCGCGGTCGCCGGTGAGGGTGCGGTGGCCGGCGTCGGCTCTGTGTGGTGGCGCGGGGTCGC